>NW_027467988.1:0-186199 GCF_965363235.1 Mytilus galloprovincialis | reverse complement strand
GAATTCAAAAATAAAAATAGTTTCTTCATCGGAATTATTTCTTTCCAATATTCTATTTAATTATTAGTATTGTATCAAAAAAGGACAATAATATTTTCTTAATTTGTCACTTGTTATTTAAGGTAACTTTGTGTCTTTATTTTTCGAACACCACTTTCATATGAACTTTCTTCTTAAAAGGGTACGGCGTAAGGCAAATATCTAGATTCATTGTTCCGCTTTCAAGATGGTGAGTTTTCCTTTATTAGCAAACTCTGCATGTCTTTCATTAGTGATTGGATATGCCTTCTTATCTAAATAAAAAAAATTTGTGTAAATAACTAAAGAACAATATATGCTTCAATATGAAAACATATGCTAGTGCGTATAAGCAATTAATTATCTGTTTACTACACAATTATATTAGTTAAATGCTTATCATTAATGGCAGCATTATGTTTTATATTTAAGCAGGTTAAAGTTCATGCAACTAAAATTGATAAACATAAGTTGGTCTTTGCCTTAAGGATGATATTTTTTTTATAAATAAAAGGGACCTTTGGGTGAATAAAATAAGTAAATATGGGACCTTTGGGCGAATTCAAAAATTAAAAATAGTTTCTTCATCGGAGTTATTTCTTTCCGATATTCTGTTTAATTATTAATGTTGTATCAAAAAAGGACAATAATATGTTCTTCATTTGTAACTTGTTATTTTAGGTAATTTTGTGTCTTTATTTTCCGAACACCACTTTCATATCAACTTTCTTCTTAAAAGGGTACAGCGTAAGGCAAATATCTTGATTTATTTTTCCGCTTTCAAGATAGTGAGTTTTCCTTTATTAGCAAACTCTGCATGTCTTTTATTACTGATTGGATATGCCTTGTTATTTAAATAAAACATTTTTGAGTAAATAACTAAAGAACAATCTATGCTTCAATATGAAAATATTTTCTAGTGCGTATAAGCAATTAAGTATATATATACTACACTGTTATATTAGTAAAATGCTTATCATTGAAGGCAGCATTATGTTTTATATTAAAGAAGGTTAGTTAAAATTATTGCAACTAAAATTGATCAACATAAGTTGGTCTTTGCCTTAAGGATGATATTTTTTTTATAAATAAAAGGGACCTTTGGGTGAATAAAATAGGTAAATATGGGACCTTTGGGCGAATTCAAAAATAAAAAATAGTTTCTTCATCGGAATTATTTCTTTCCAATATTCTATTTAATTATTAGTATTGTATCAAAAAAGGACAATAATATTTTCTTAATTTGTCACTTGTTATTTAAGGTAACTTTGTGTCTTTATTTTTCGAACACCACTTTCATATGAACTTTCTTCTTAAAAGGGTACGGCGTAAGGCAAATATCTAGATTCATTGTTCCGCTTTCAAGATGGTGAGTTTTGCTTTATTAGCAAACTCTGCATGTCTTTCATTAGTGATTGGATATGCCTTCTTTTTAAATAAAACATTTTTGTGTAAATAACTAAAGAACAATATATGCTTCAATATGAAAACATATGCTAGTGCGTATAAACAATTAATTATCTGTTTACTACACAATTATATTAGTAAAATGCTTATCATTGAAGGCAACATTATGTTTTATATTAAAGCAGGTTAAAGTTCATGCAACTAAAATTGATAAACATAAGTTGGTATTTGCCTTAAGGATGATAATTTGTTGATAAATAAACGGGACCTTTGGGTGAATAAGATAGGTAAATATGGGACCTTTGGGCGAATTCAAAAATAAAAAATAGTTTCTTCATCGGAATTTTTGTTTCCAATATTCTATTTAATTATTAGTATTTTATCAAAAAAGGACAGTAATATATTCTTCATTTGTCACTTGTTATTTAAGGTCACTTTGTGTCTTTATTTTTCGAAAACCACTTTCATATCAACTTTCTTCTTAAAAGGGTTCGGCGTAAGGCAAATATCCAGATTCGTTGTTCCGCTTTCAAGATGGTGAGTTTTCCTTTATTAGCAAACTTTGCATGTCTTTCATTACTGATTGGATATGCCTTCTTATTAAAATAAAACATTTTTGTGTAAATAACTAAAGAACAATCTATGCTTCAATATGAAAATATTTTCTAGTGCGTATAAGCAATTAATTATCTATTTACCACACAATTATATTAGTTAAATGCTAATCAGTAATGGCAGCATTCTGTTTTATATTAAAGAATGTTAAAGTTCATGCAACTAAAATTGATAAACATAAGTTGGTATTTGCCTTAAGGATGATATTTTTTTTTTAAATAAAAGGGACCTTTGGGTGAATAAAATAGGTAAATATGGGACCTTTGGGCGAATTCAAAAATAAAAAAATAGTTTCTTCATCGGAATTATTTCTTTCCAATATTCTATTTAATTATTAGTATTGTATCAAAAAAGGACAATAATATGTTCTACATTTATTACTTGTTATTTAATGTAACTTTGTGTCTTTATTTTCCGAACACCACTTTTATATCAACTTTCTTCTTAAAATGGTACAGCGTAAGGCAAATATCTTGATTCATTTTTCCGCTTTCAAGATAGTGAGTTTTCCTTTATTAGCAAACTCTGCATGTTTTTCATTACTGATTGGATATGCCTTGTTATTTAAATAAAACATTTTTGAGTAAATAACTAAAGAACAATCTATGCTTCAATATGAAAATATTTTCTAGTGCGTATAAGCAATTAAGTATCTATATACTACACTGTTATATTAGTAAAATGCTTATCATTGAAGGCAGCATTATGTTTTATATTAAAGAAGGTTAGTTAAAATTATTGCAACTAAAATTGATCAACATAAGTTGGTATTTGCCTTAAGGTTGATAATGTTTTGATCAATTAAAAGGACCTTTGGGTGAATAAAATAAGTAAATATGGGACCTTTGGGCGAATTCAAAAATAAAAAAAAAGTTTCTTCATCGGAATTATTTCTTTCCAATATTCTATTTAATTATTAGTATTGTATCAAAAAAGGACAATTAATATTTTCTTCATCTGTCACCTGTTATTTAAGGTAACTTTGTGTCTTTATTTTCCGAACACCACTTTCATTTCAACTTTCTTCTTAAAATGATACGGCGTAAGGCAAATATCTTGATTCATTTTTCCGCTTTCAAGATGGTTAGTTTTCCTTTATAAGCAAACTCTGCATGTCTTTCATTACTGATTGGGTATGCCTTTTTATTTAAAAAAAACATTTTTGTGTAAAAATAAAGAACAATCTATGCTTCAATATGAAAATATAATTATTCTAATGCGTATAAGCAAGTAATTATCTATGAACTTCACTACTATATTCGTAAAATGCTTATCATTAATGACAGCATTATGCTTTATATCAAAGAAGGTTAAATGTCATGCTACAAAAATTCATAAACGTAAGTTGGGCATTACCTTAAGGTTTGCAGTTTTTTTATAAATAAAAGGGACCTTTGGGTGAATAAAATAAGTAAATATGGGACCTTTGGGCGAATTCAAAAATTAAAAATAGTTTCTTCATCGGAGTTATTTCTTTCCGATATTCTGTTTAATTATTAATGTTGTATCAAAAAAGGACAATAATATGTTCTTCATTTGTCACTTGTTATTTAAGGTAACTTTGTGTCTTTATTTTTCGAACACCACCTTCATATGTCCTTTCTTCTTAAAAGGGTAAGGCGTGAGGCAAATGTCTTGATTCATTGTTCCGCTTTCAAGATAGTGAGTTTTCCCTTATTAGCAAACTCCGCTTGTCTTTCATTACTGATTGGATATGCCTTGTTATTTAAATAAAACATTTTTGAGTAAATAACTAAAGAACAATCTATGCTTCAATACGAAAATATTTTCTAGTGCGTATAAGCAATTAAGTATCTATATACTACACTGTTATATTAGTAAAATGCTTATCATTGAAGGCAGCATTATGTTTTATATTAAAGAAGGTTAGTTCAAATTATTGCAACAAAAATTGATCAACATAAGTTGGTCTTTGCCTTAAGGATGATATTTTTTTTATAAATAAAAGGGACCTTTGGGTGAATAAAATAGGTAAATATGGGACCTTTGTGCGAATTCAAAAATAAAAAAAGGTTTCTTCATCGGAATTATTTCTTTCCAATATTCTATTTAATTATTAGTATTGTATCAAAAAAGGACAATAATATTTTCTTAATTTGTCACTTGTTATTTAAGGTAACTTTGTGTCTTTATTTTTCGAACACCACTTTCATATGAACTTTCTTCTTAAAAGGGTACGGCGTAAGGCAAATATCTAGATTCTTTGTTCCGCTTTCAAGATGGTGAGTTTTGCTTTGTTAACAAACTCTGCATGTCTTTCATTAGTGATTGGATATGCCTTCTTATTTAAATAAAACATTTTTGTGTAAATAACTAAAGAACAATATATGCTTCAATTTGAAAACATATGCTAGTGCGTATAAACAATTAATTATCTGTTTACTACACAATTATATTAGTAAAATGCTTATCATTGAAGGCAACATTATGTTTTATATTAAAGCAGGTTAAAGTTCATGCAACTAAAATTGATAAACATAAGTTGGTATTTGCCTTAAGGATGATAATTTGTTGATAAATAAACGGGACCTTTGGGTGAATAAGATAGGTAAATATGGGACCTTTGGGCGAATTCAAAAATAAAAAATAGTTTCTTCATCGGAATTTTTGTTTCCAATATTCTATTTAATTATTAGTATTTTATCAAAAAAGGACAGTAATATATTCTTCATTTGTCACTTGTTATTTAAGGTCACTTTGTGTCTTTATTTTTCGAAAACCACTTTCATATCAACTTTCTTCTTAAAAGGGTTCGGCGTAAGGCAAATATCCAGATTCGTTGTTCCGCTTTCAAGATGGTGAGTTTTCCTTTATTAGCAAACTTTGCATGTCTTTCATTACTGATTGGATATGCCTTCTTATTAAAATAAAACATTTTTGTGTAAATAACTAAAGAACAATCTATGCTTCAATATGAAAATATTTTCTAGTGCGTATAAGCAATTAATTATCTATTTACCACACAATTATATTAGTTAAATGCTAATCAGTAATGGCAGCATTCTGTTTTATATTAAAGAATGTTAAAGTTCATGCAACTAAAATTGATAAACATAAGTTGGTATTTGCCTTAAGGATGATATTTTTTTTTTAAATAAAAGGGACCTTTGGGTGAATAAAATAGGTAAATATGGGACCTTTGGGCGAATTCAAAAATAAAAAAATAGTTTCTTCATCGGAATTATTTCTTTCCAATATTCTATTTAATTATTAGTATTGTATCAAAAAAGGACAATAATATGTTCTACATTTATTACTTGTTATTTAATGTAACTTTGTGTCTTTATTTTCCGAACACCACTTTTATATCAACTTTCTTCTTAAAATGGTACAGCGTAAGGCAAATATCTTGATTCATTTTTCCGCTTTCAAGATAGTGAGTTTTCCTTTATTAGCAAACTCTGCATGTTTTTCATTACTGATTGGATATGCCTTGTTATTTAAATAAAACATTTTTGAGTAAATAACTAAAGAACAATCTATGCTTCAATATGAAAATATTTTCTAGTGCGTATAAGCAATTAAGTATCTATATACTACACTGTTATATTAGTAAAATGCTTATCATTGAAGGCAGCATTATGTTTTATATTAAAGAAGGTTAGTTAAAATTATTGCAACTAAAATTGATCAACATAAGTTGGTATTTGCCTTAAGGTTGATAATGTTTTGATCAATTAAAAGGACCTTTGGGTGAATAAAATAAGTAAATATGGGACCTTTGGGCGAATTCAAAAATAAAAAAAAAGTTTCTTCATCGGAATTATTTCTTTCCAATATTCTATTTAATTATTAGTATTGTATCAAAAAAGGACAATTAATATTTTCTTCATCTGTCACCTGTTATTTAAGGTAACTTTGTGTCTTTATTTTCCGAACACCACTTTCATTTCAACTTTCTTCTTAAAATGATACGGCGTAAGGCAAATATCTTGATTCATTTTTCCGCTTTCAAGATGGTTAGTTTTCCTTTATAAGCAAACTCTGCATGTCTTTCATTACTGATTGGGTATGCCTTTTTATTTAAAAAAAACATTTTTGTGTAAAAATAAAGAACAATCTATGCTTCAATATGAAAATATAATTATTCTAATGCGTATAAGCAAGTAATTATCTATGAACTTCACTACTATATTCGTAAAATGCTTATCATTAATGACAGCATTATGCTTTATATCAAAGAAGGTTAAATGTCATGCTACAAAAATTCATAAACGTAAGTTGGGCATTACCTTAAGGTTTGCAGTTTTTTTATAAATAAAAGGGACCTTTGGGTGAATAAAATAAGTAAATATGGGACCTTTGGGCGAATTCAAAAATTAAAAATAGTTTCTTCATCGGAGTTATTTCTTTCCGATATTCTGTTTAATTATTAATGTTGTATCAAAAAAGGACAATAATATGTTCTTCATTTGTCACTTGTTATTTAAGGTAACTTTGTGTCTTTATTTTTCGAACACCACCTTTATATGACCTTTCTTCTTAAAAGGGTAAGGCGTGAGGCAAATGTCTTGATTCATTGTTCCGCTTTCAAGATGGTGAGTTTTCCGTTATTAGCAAACTCCGCATGTCTTTTAATATGTTCTACATTTGTTACTTGTTATTTAAGGTAACTTTGTGTCTTTATTTTCCGAACACCACTTTCATATCACCTTTCTTCTTAAAAGGGTACAGCGTAAGGCAAATATCTTGATTCATTTTTCCGCT
Source organism: Mytilus galloprovincialis (assembly GCF_965363235.1). Lineage (NCBI taxonomy): Eukaryota > Metazoa > Mollusca > Bivalvia > Mytilida > Mytilidae > Mytilus > Mytilus galloprovincialis. The sequence goes on along the minus strand of NW_027467988.1, from coordinate 179,431 downwards.
TTCAAGATAGTGAGTTTTCCTTTATTAGCAAACTTTGCATGTCTTTCATTACTGATTGGATATGCCTTCTTATTAAAATAAAACATTTTTGTGTAAATAACTAAAGAACAATCTATGCTTCAATATGAAAATATTTTCTAGTGCGTATAAGCAATTAATTATCTATTTACCACACAATTATATTAGTTAAATGCTAATCAGTAATGGCAGCATTCTGTTTTATATTAAAGAATGTTAAAGTTCATGCAACTAAAATTGATAAACATAAGTTGGTATTTGCCTTAAGGATGATATTTTTTTTTTAAATAAAAGGGACCTTTGGGTGAATAAAATAGGTAAATATGGGACCTTTGGGCGAATTCAAAAATAAAAAAATAGTTTCTTCATCGGAATTATTTCTTTCCAATATTCTATTTAATTATTAGTATTGTATCAAAAAAGGACAATAATATGTTCTACATTTATTACTTGTTATTTAATGTAACTTTGTGTCTTTATTTTCCGAACACCACTTTTATATCAACTTTCTTCTTAAAATGGTACAGCGTAAGGCAAATATCTTGATTCATTTTTCCGCTTTCAAGATAGTGAGTTTTCCTTTATTAGCAAACTCTGCATGTTTTTCATTACTGATTGGATATGCCTTGTTATTTAAATAAAACATTTTTGAGTAAATAACTAAAGAACAATCTATGCTTCAATATGAAAATATTTTCTAGTGCGTATAAGCAATTAAGTATCTATATACTACACTGTTATATTAGTAAAATGCTTATCATTGAAGGCAGCATTATGTTTTATATTAAAGAAGGTTAGTTAAAATTATTGCAACTAAAATTGATCAACATAAGTTGGTATTTGCCTTAAGGTTGATAATGTTTTGATCAATTAAAAGGACCTTTGGGTGAATAAAATAAGTAAATATGGGACCTTTGGGCGAATTCAAAAATAAAAAAAAAGTTTCTTCATCGGAATTATTTCTTTCCAATATTCTATTTAATTATTAGTATTGTATCAAAAAAGGACAATTAATATTTTCTTCATCTGTCACCTGTTATTTAAGGTAACTTTGTGTCTTTATTTTCCGAACACCACTTTCATTTCAACTTTCTTCTTAAAATGATACGGCGTAAGGCAAATATCTTGATTCATTTTTCCGCTTTCAAGATGGTTAGTTTTCCTTTATAAGCAAACTCTGCATGTCTTTCATTACTGATTGGGTATGCCTTTTTATTTAAAAAAAACATTTTTGTGTAAAAATAAAGAACAATCTATGCTTCAATATGAAAATATAATTATTCTAATGCGTATAAGCAAGTAATTATCTATGAACTTCACTACTATATTCGTAAAATGCTTATCATTAATGACAGCATTATGCTTTATATCAAAGAAGGTTAAATGTCATGCTACAAAAATTCATAAACGTAAGTTGGGCATTACCTTAAGGTTTGCAGTTTTTTTATAAATAAAAGGGACCTTTGGGTGAATAAAATAAGTAAATATGGGACCTTTGGGCGAATTCAAAAATTAAAAATAGTTTCTTCATCGGAGTTATTTCTTTCCGATATTCTGTTTAATTATTAATGTTGTATCAAAAAAGGACAATAATATGTTCTTCATTTGTCACTTGTTATTTAAGGTAACTTTGTGTCTTTATTTTTCGAACACCACCTTTATATGACCTTTCTTCTTAAAAGGGTAAGGCGTGAGGCAAATGTCTTGATTCATTGTTCCGCTTTCAAGATGGTGAGTTTTCCGTTATTAGCAAACTCCGCATGTCTTTTAATATGTTCTACATTTGTTACTTGTTATTTAAGGTAACTTTGTGTCTTTATTTTCCGAACACCACTTTCATATCACCTTTCTTCTTAAAAGGGTACAGCGTAAGGCAAATATCTTGATTCATTTTTCCGCTTTCAAGATAGTGAGTTTTCCTTTATTAGCAAACTCTGCATGTCTTTCATTATTGATTGGATACGTCTTGTTATTTAGATAAAACATTTTTGTGTAAATAACTAAAGAACAATTTATGCTTCAATATGAAAATATTTTCTAGTACGTATAAGCAATTAATTATCTATATACTACACTGTTATATTAGTTAAATGCTTACCATTAATGACAGCATTATGTTTTATATTAAAGTAAGTTAAAGTTCATGCAACTAAAATTGATAATCATAAATTGGTATTTGCCTTAAGGTTGATAATGTTTTGATCAATTAAAGGGACCTTTGGGTGAATAAAATAAGTAAAAATGGGACCTTTGGGCGAATTCAAAAATAAAAAAAAGTTTCTTCATCGTAATTATTTCTTTCCAATATTCTATTTAATTATTAGTATTGTATCAAAAAAGGACAATAATATTTTCTTAATTTGTCACTTGTTGTTTAAGGTTACTTTGTGTCTTTATTTTTCGAACACCACTTTCATATGAACTTTCTTCTTACAGTGAGTTGCTTATAGGTGTTACTGTAAAATTTTACCTATAGCTCAACCTGTTTTTAAAATTGTCAACACAATAGGGACATTTGAATTGACCAGTTGGTATTGTTAGATTTAAAATATACCTTGATTCTACCTGTACAGATTTTTATTCACCTAACCTAAAGTTTCAGCATGCTTTTTTCCTGAAGATTTTATTACCTAGGATTATTCTATTAAAAATTGATAGGGAAGAAAATAGTTTTGGTTTTCATTGTTTTAAATCCCTGATATATATGATTTATCTATTTTTTACCTAAAATTCTAAATCAGTAAAAGATTAAAATAAATATGTATTAATTTGTTTGAAAATTTAAACTGTTTTTACACCAAAATGCTTCTTTAAAATTCTAACCCTTATACATGTATAGTATTCTAACCCTTATACATGTATAGTATTGTCCAGCTGCCAGTGAAACAAGAAATAGCTGCTCAGGTGTTTACAGTTTAAATTTTCAGAGGGATATGTTGTTCTTTTCTTCACATGACCCTTCAAGATTCTCATTTTGGATTATTATTTGCAATATTTTAATCTTTTGGTGTCATTGTGTGTACAATATTGGATTTATTTTATTTGAATTCACTACTCAGACTTTTTATAGCAATTTTGCTTCTTAAAATGTGGTGTGTTTCTTTCAAGATTTTATTGTCATGAAGGACATCAAGGAGGAAATAATTCATTCAAACCGTTTTGTGGTGCTTACATATGATGTTGTACATATAAAATTCAAAATAATTTTGGAGTATACCTTGATGTGTTTTTTATTTGAATTCAATTATAATATAAGTGGGAGTTTTGAGCATAAAATGCTGTGATCACTAAAGGAAATTCAATTTTTCATACGATGGGATTTAGTTATGTTAAAGATTTAAAAATTTCAAAACTGGAATTCAAGTAGGAGATATAGTGTGTGTTCATCCAACATGTTTCTGTGGCTTTAAATGTGATTTTTGAAATATTCATTATTAATTTTGGGATCTATTACAAATTTAAGATGATTCCCTATTTAAATGGGATCTTGGAAATGAAATAAAATGTTGAAGTAATGCAGTGGATATAGTCTAATCTAGTGATAAAGTGAAAAATGAAAGTAAAATATTCTAAAATACTCCTAACATGAGTCAATGTTTTAAGTGAATGTGAAATTGTTAATAGTCATTATAAAATTCTGAATCAAATATTGTTTGATTTGGAAATTTATTATAGGAAATGAAATAAAATGTTTACTGTGGATATATTAAAATCAGGTGATATACAGTAAAAATATAAATAAAATTTTACAAAATATAAGTGAGGATAACTATTTGGAATAAAGTAATGGAAATGATTCTGAATTATGTATAAATTCTGCACCTGTTAAATTAGGATGTATATCATTGGAAGTTAATCAGAATTCATACTATGGATTTAGAAAAAAATCTTGTGAAGTAGTGAAAAATGAATAAAATTGGGAATTATTTAAAATCTTTGGAATTCTGGATGAGATGTCAAATATTAGTGTAAAAAAATAAAGGAAATTGTTTATTCAAATATGATTTTGAGGTTTCATTATAGTGAGTGAAATATTACGACTGGATTATTTGGGGTATTAAACACTGCTAGTAGTGGCTATGCAAACATTTAGATGAAATGTAGTGCATTTTAGGTCATGCAATTTTGAATTAACTGCAAGAAAATAAAATATATGATAAAGTCATTCTTGTTTGGCTTGATCACTCATAAGATTTTGAATGACAGTAAAATAAAAATCTCTCAATAGAATAATCCTAGGTAAAAAAAAGTTCAGGAAAAAAGCATGCTGAAACTTTTGGTTAGGTGAATAAATATTTTTACAGGTAGCATCAAGGTAGATTTAAATTTAACAATACCAACTGGTCAATTTAAATGTCCCTATTGTGTTGACAATTTTAAAAACAGGTTGAGCTATAGGTAAAATTTTACAGTAACACCTATAAGCAACTCACTATAAAAGGGTACGGCGTAAGGCAAATATCTAGATTCATTTTTCCGCTTTCAAGATGGTGAGTTTTCCTATATTAGCAAACTCTGCATGTCTTTCATTATTGATTGGGTATGCCTTTTTATTTAAATAAAACATTTTTGTGTAAATAAATAAAGAACAAGCTATGCTTCTATATGAAAATATATTCTAATGCGTATAAGCAAGTAATTATCTATGAACTTCACTATTATATTCGTAAAATGCTTATCATTAATGACAGCATTATGCTTTATATCAAAGAAGGTTAAATGTCATGCTACAAAAATTCATAAACGTAAGTTGGGCATTACCTTAAGGTTTGCATTTTTTTTTTAAATAAAAGGGACCTTTGCGTGAATAAAATAAGTAAATATGGGACCTTTGGGCGAATTCAAAAATAAAAAAAGTTTCTTCATCGGAATTATTTCTTTCCGATATTCTGTTTAATTATTAATGTTGCATCAAAAAAGGACAATAATATGTTCTTCATTTGTCACTTGTTATTTAAGGTAACTTTGTGTCTTTATTTTTCCAACACCACCTTCATATGACCTTTCTTCTTAAAAGGGTAAGGCGTGAGGCAAATGTCTTGATTCATTGTTCCGTTTTCAAGAATGTGAGTTTTCCTTCATTAGCAAACTCTGCATGTCTTTCATTACTGATTGGATATGCCTTGTTATTTAAATAAAACATTTTTGTGTAAATAACTAAAGAACAATTTATGCTTCAATATGAAAATATTTTCTAGTACGGATAAGCAATTAATTATCTATATACTACACTGTTATATTAGTTAAATGCTTACCATTAATGACAGCATTATGTTTTATATTAAAGAAGGTTAAAGTTCATGCAACTAAAATTGATAAACATAAGTTGGTATTTGCCTTAAGGTTGATACTTTTTTGTTCAATTAAAGGGACCGTTGGGTGAATAAAATAAGTAAATATAGGACCTTTGGGCGAATTCAAAAATTAAAAAAAGTTTCTTCATCGGAATTATTTCTTTCCAATATTCTATTCAATTATTAGTTTTGTATCAAAAAAGGACAATAACATGTTCTTCATTTGTCACTTGATATTTAAGGTAACTTTGTGTCTTTATTTTTCGAACACCACCTTCATATGACCCTTCTTCTTGAAAGGGTGTGGCGTGAGGCAAATATTTTGATTCATTGTTCCGCTTTCAAGATGGTCAGTTTTCCTTAATTAGCAAACTCTCCATGTTTTCGATTTCTAATCGGATATGACTTTGTATTTAAATACAACATTTTTGTGTAAATAACTTAAGAACAATCTATGCTTCAATATGAAAACATATTTTAGTGCGTATAAGCAATTAATTATCTTTATACTACACTATTATATTAGAAAAATGCTTATCATAAATGTCAGCATTATGCTTTATATTAAAGAAAGTTAAATGTCATGCTACAAAAATTCATAAACATAAGTTGGTCTTTACCTTAAGGTTTGTAGTTTTTTGATAAATAAAAGGTCTTTCACTACTGATTGGATATGCCTTGTTATTTAAATAAAGCATTTTTGAGTAAATAACTAAAGAACAATATATGCTTCAATATGAAAATATTTTCTAGTGCGTATAAGCAATTAATTATCTATATACTACACTGTTATATTAGTAAAATGATTATCATTGAAGGCAGCATTATGTTTTATATTAAAAAAGGTTTAAGTTATTGCAACTAAAATTGATCAACATAAGTTGGTATTTGCCTTAAGGTTGATAATGTTTTGATCAATTAAAGGGACCTTTGGGTGAATAAAATAAGTAAATGTGGGACCTTTGGGCGAATTCAAAAATAAAAAATAGTTTCTTCATCGGAATTATTTCTTTCCAATATTCTATTTAATTATTAGTATTGTATAAAAAAAGTGACAATAATATGTTCTTCATTTGTCACTTGTTATTCAAGTTAACTTTGTGTCTTTTTTTTCCGAACACCACCTTCATATGACCTTTCTTCTTAAAAGGGTAAGGCGTGAGACAAATGTCTTGATTCATTGTTCCGCTTTTAAGATGGTGAGTTTTTCTTTATTAGCTAACTCTGCATGTCTTTCATTACTGATTGGATATGACTTGTTATTTAAATAAAACATTTTTGTGTAAATAACTAAAGAACAATCTATGCTTCAATATGAAAATATTTTCTAGTGCGTATAATTAATTAACTGTCTATATACTACACTGTTATATTAATAAAATGCTTATCATTGAAGGCAGCATTATGTTTTATATTAAAGATAGTTAAAGTTCATGCAACTAAAATTGATAAACATAAGTTGGTATTTGCCTTAAGGTTGATAATTTTTTGATAAATAAAAGGGACTTTCGGGTGAATAAAATAAATAAATATGGGACCTTTTGGCGAATTAAAAAATTAAAAATAGTTTCTTCATCGGAGTTATTTCTTTCCAATATTCTATTTAATTATTAGTATTGTATCAAAAAAGGGCAATAATATTTTCTTAATTTGTCACTTGTTATTTAAGGTAACTTTGTGTCTTTATTTTTCGAACACCACCTTCATAGGACCTTTCTTCTTAAAATGGTAAGGCGTGAGGCAAATGTCGAGATTCATTGTTCCGCTTTCAAGATGGTGAGTTTCCTTTATAAGCAAACTCTCCATGTTTTCCATTTATAATCGGGTATGCCTTTGTATTTAAATACAACATTTTTATGTAAATAACTTAAGAACAATATATGCTTCAATATGAAAATATATTCTAGTGCGTATAAGCAATTAATTATCTATATACTTCACTACTATATTAGTAAAATGCTTATCATTAATGGCAGCATTATGCTTTATATGAAAGAAGGTTAAAATTCATGCAACTAAGATTGATAAACATAAGTTGGTCTTTGCCTTAAGGTTGATAATTGTTTGATAAATAAAAGGGACCTTTGGGTGAATAAAATAAGTAAATATGGGACCTTTGGGCGAATTCAAAAATAAAAATAGTTTCTTCATCGTAGTTATTTCTTTCCAATATTCTATTCAATAATTAGTATTGTATCAAGAAAGGACAATAATATGTTCTTCATTTGTCACTTGTTATTTAAGGTAACGTTGTGTCTTTTTTTTTTTCGCACACAAACTTTATATGACCTTTCTTCTTAAAAGGGTAAGGCGTAAGACAAATTTCTTGATTAATTGTTCCGCTTTCAAGATGTTGAGTTTTCCTTAATTAGCAAAATGTCCATGTTTTCCATTTCTAATCGGATGTGCCTTTGTATTTAAATGCAACATTTTTGTGTAAATAACTTATGAACAATATATGCTTCAATATGAAAATATATTCTAGTGCGTATAAGCAATTAATTATCTATATAATACACTACTATATTAGATAAATGCTTATCATTAATGACAGCATTATGCTTTATATTAAAGAAGGTTAGATGTCATGCTTCAAAAATTCATAAACATAAGTTGGTCTTTACCTTAAGGTTGAAGTTTTTTTTATAAATAAAAGGTATCTTTGGTTGAAAAAAAATAAGTAAATATGGGACCTTTGGGCGAATTCAAAAAATAAAAAGTAGTTTCTTCATCGGAAATATTTCTTTCCAGTATTCTACTTAATTATTAGTATTGTATAATAAAAAATGACAATAATATGTTCTTCATTTGTCACTTGTTATTTAAGGTAACTTTATGTCTTTTGTGTCAGTTGCATGGATAACAACAATAAATTTGTTCAGAAAGTATATTTTTGTTTTAGATAATTATGTTACTTTTTAACAGCTACTAGTATGAATAATGCATAAGATCATGACCATATTAACATTTCCTTAGTAGTTATTTCCCAATGTTATATGAATATCAATTAACCTGAAGCAGTTAGATATGAATATTCATGAACTGAAAGCAGTTTTTTGTACCTAATTTAAATATTTCGTAAAAAAAAAATGCTAACGAACTGCCTAAAACAGCTAAGGAACTGCTTTGAACTGCCAGAATAACTGTGAAGGTTTAGAAAAACTGCTATTTTTTTATATGAAGTAACTGGTTAATTTTGAAAGGTTAACAACTACCAAGCATCAGAAACTGCTAAATTTCTGAACTGGGAAGGCTAAAAAACTGCCAAGAAACTGCCTTTAACTTTGACTTGGGATATGTTATTAGATTTTAAACATATACATGTAACACTTTGACATACGCTTGGTTCAAATAAGTGCAGCAATTTTGCAATTTCGAAATGAATTTAGTGAGTGGTTTAGTATTTTTTGATTGGAAGTATTTATGTAAATTTCTAATACCCCGTTTACACTTGTAAAAGAGATCAATCTTTCTTGAGATCGATCTTTTTTGAGACCGATTCTTAGTCTAATGTAAACGGGAAAGATCGATCTTTAATCGGACTTAAAAAGATTTGAATCGATCTTTCTTCAAGTGTAAACGCTAAGATCGATCGCAATCGATCGTGATCGAGCTTTCTTCAAGTGAATGTTCTATTTGGATATGAAAATAAATCTGTGCATGTTCGGTGGCAAAAACACACGTGTTTAAAAACGATGAATGGGAAATGATTCCGCCGTTTTTGGATCATTTTTCTGAACCGATAAATTCTAGTTCTTTGCTGCAAATCCTTATCTTCAAAGGCATTGACAGTTTGTTTTTAAGTGATAGTCGTCTCGCATTTCTTTGTTTAATAACTTGTGACTTGTGAACCAAAAAGATAATTGATAACTGCATACCACATTCCAATGATCCAACTATTTTCTCCATAATTTTGCAGTGTGTGATAGTCCGCGCGAAATGCGCTCGTTATTATTCAATTCTATTTTTACGATTATTTGTTTACGAAATGTAAAGTAATCAGATCAGACCGTTTCTGTTTATGATGCAGTGTAAACGCACTAGATTAAATAAGATCGATCTCGATCGATCTTGCTTTTGCAAATGTAAACGCGAACTGGTCTTTTTAAGATCGATTCAAATAAAGATCAGTTCAATTTCGTACAATTGTAAACGGGGTCTAATATTTTAAAGAAGACGTGTTTCGTGTAGTATGTGTTCCGTGACACAAATTCAATGTTGAATCAAATGCTTATTATAAATATTATACTTGTTGCTTTCAAATTTAATCAATACTGAATGGTAATAACTGAGGACAATCAATAACAAGCTTTTATAGCCGACCATATGGTATGGTTTTTTTCTCATTGTTAAAGGCCGTACGGTTGTCTTTAATTGCTACATCCACTTCATTTGAACTTTGATGGATATTTTTTTTCGTTGGCAATCATACCACATCTCCTTATTTTTATTTTGTTTTGTATCCATATTGTTTTAAAATAAAACATGAAGTTGTTAATTCTTTTTTGCTTGTTTTGCTTATTTTCATTTTAATTTTTCGTTTAATCATTTTGACTTTTCTTTTTCGTCTTGTTTTTTTTTTTTACTTTTGGAAAAAGGGGGAATAGTTTATTTTTTCAAATTATTTTTACAAAACGTGGACTGTTTGAATTCAATTATAATAATATATTTTTTCTTTAAAGGAAAGTATTAATTGGTTGAGTAAATAAATTATTTATACTTAACTCTTACTATTGCATTACAGTTTTTATTAAGTTATGTGAATTCAAGTGTACAGAATATTCTGCAAAGTAACCCAAACTATTTTTTATAAACAAAGGGAATTAACCTTTATATGACAATATTTCATGAAGTTAGTTTTCGAGCGTTCTTTGTCGTATTTGTGCATGGAAGTAAATATGTATTCGAATTTATAATCTGATTAATTGACAACAATGGATCGTGAATAACGCAACCATTACGTTCGTCAGTGTATTTTTTTTTTAGCAGAAATTGAAAGTTTAACTAACTGCATGATGATGTGAACAGTGAATAAATCTAACGTTACGGCGCTTTTTGGTTCTTTTAATGCTGGACCTTGCCGCCTTTGACGCACTGGCGCCTCGTCAATTCGTAACACATTTACCTAAACTGGCCATTGTTGTAAAGATGATATGTTGTAGATTGCGTGGAGCGATGGATCTGTAACGTGTAACCAGGCGTTAATATCCCAAACGTCCGTTCCAGTCAATACTTGGATCCAAGTTGTCCACAAACAATACGGTAATGCTAAAAACTACAACTATCTAAATTATGCACAATGAACTAAAATATACACATTGACTCTTTGTCGATATAAAGTAACAATGGACAATTATATATATACAAATATAATACAATAAACCAGCCTGTCCTCAAGATGGGACGATGTGTCACTGATAGACAGTTTGGCTGGTACAGCTTGTCCTCCGGATGGGACAGTCTGTCAATACAAGCAAGCGGTCTGGTACAACTTGTCCTCCCAGTGGGACAACCTGTCACTACCAGACAGTGCGGGCTGGAACAACTTGTCCTCCGAATGGGACAACCTGTCACTACCAGACAGTGCGGGCTGGAACAACCTGTCACTACCAGACAAGGCGGGCTGGTACAGCCTGTCCTCCGAGTTGGACAGTCTGCCTTGTCAATCCTGTCAATGTGTACGTTCACTTTGTACTTGGTACAAAGTGTCCTTTATATATTAAGGCTCTTACTAGCGCTTAATATAATCAACGTACGCTCTGTTGACTTGAGACGGCTCATCGACAGCCAACCGACAGCCTCGAGTGCCGTTTCTCACTCTGTTATATACCCCAGGGCGACTATACTATTTCCTTGATAGGGGTGTTCTCTAAATGTTACCCTTACGGACAGCCAACCGACAGCCTCGAGTGCCGTTTCTCACTCTGTTATATACCCCAGGGCGACTATACTATTTCCTTGATAGGGGTGTTCTCTAAATGTTACCCTTACGGAGCATAGCAAGTCCTTTACGATCACCCCTATAACTTTCGACCCTGCCACTAATTTCCCCGCCAAACGTCTAAATCTGCGTAACTCTTTCTCGAGCGTAAACCATACATTGTTACACTAAGATTCTACTTGATTTATAACCATAACGACCAATAAACATTACATAACCCACGCCTCAATCTACATGCGTCCCGCATGATACATTCAAAATTACAAAATATAATTCAACAAAATTTAGACACAATATGAATTTCACTTATTTACATTATCAGCCATACATGCTGGTCTCTTACTCTCATGACGACCATTACCCTCCTCTAATCTTATTGAGACACGCTTCCTTTTCATTTGGCGTTTTCTCTTATAACACTTAGCACAACTAGCGACATATGCCCTAACGTCGGACTGTATACCAGGCCAATAGTAAGACTGACATATCTTCTCTCGAGTCGTACGCGTACCTAAGTGACCAGCATAGTCTGTGTCATGACAGTATTCTAATACTTGCTTGCGCTCCGACATTGGAATTACCGCTTGTAATTTCACAATGTTCCGCTCCCGATCGTCGTGACGTCTAACTACTACATCACGAAGGACTTCTAAACAACCAAACTGACTCCATAATGACCTTAGAGAATATCCCTTACTTGATACCTCATTGCACTGTGGCCTTTGACCTTCTGTCAGCCACCGCTTAACAAGTGTAAGGTCCGAGTCATTTGATTGCAACTCTATTAAAGTCAAGTCTTTACTTTTGTCGGGCATCTGACTTTTAACTGTATTCACCTGACTTTGTTCTCTCTTAGAACAATCAGAAACCGTTATTGACTGTCTGTCTGATGTTAACCGACATTGTTTTCTCTGAACATCAGCATTTCTATTTTGGGTACCTTGAACACATAGGGGGACCTTGACGTTATCGATGTGTAATACGTTAGCAGACACGTCAATCAAACACTTATTTTTCTTCATAAAGTCTAAACCTTGAATTCCTTCGACTTGTAGGTCAGCTACAACAGCCTCTGAAGTAAGCTTCTCTTGACCAAAATCAAGTGTAAAATTACCTTTTCCCCGAGGGCTTAAATACTTGTCACTGACGGACTTTATCTGTGACCTAGTTTTACTCAAATGTGGCCTACATAAATCAGGAATTGAATCATATACTCTTGTAGAAACTAAAGTAAGTGTAGCTCCGGTATCAACCACAAATTTGACTGGTACACCTTGAATGCTCAGCTCAACAAACATTCCTGCATTCTCTGATGCTGTAACAACAACAGCGCCTTTGTCATTATACTTAACCTCAGACTTCAGTGTCTTGACCGTACCGTCCGTATATGTTCCGTTATTATCTGTTTCCCGAGTACTAAGTATCTGAATATTATTGGGACAATTTCTTGCAAAGTGTCCTATTTCTTCACAACTAAAACAAGGACCACCCATTTTACCTTTACTTTGTAAGTTATTTATCTTTCTCCGTGGTTGGAACTTTCTTTGGGACTTTAAATCTTTAATTTCTTTTGTTAAGGATTGTATACTATTTTCAATTGTCTGCATCCACGTCGTCATTTGTGTCATAGATACAGCCGTATCAGGACTAGTAGGTGCTTCTGTCCGTTCGTCACTAGTAGTCCGTCGTAAGTGACCTATACTTTCTATTGCTCTACTCTCAGGTTTGTTATATGCTTCAAGTTCAACTGCCAACCGTATAGCATCGTTAAGACCTTTTGGACGAGACTGTTTAATTCTCAATCTCATTTCAGAGTCTACTAACGCATCTATAAATTGTTCTTTGGCGAGCGTGTCTCTTAATTCTAACGGAGCAGTCGGGTATGCCAGATTAGAAAGTCTTCGAACTGACTGACCTAACCCCGGCAAAGTGTCACTTGCTTTTTGTCGATATTCCTTGAATTGTACACGATACAGTTCAGTTTGACAAGATGGAGCAAAGCGTTCCTCCAATGCATATACTAGGTCTGAAAATATTTGTCTCTTTTCCTTTGGTAAATCACCAAGGACTGCTTGAGCCTTTCCAACCAGTGACACGGCCAAGTACAAACCTTTCTGGTATTCAGACCACATATTAACAAGTGTACACATCTCAAAGTGTGCTAAGTAATCTATCCAAGGAGTATTGCCATCATATTTTGAAGGTTTGATTTTCAAATCATTCGAACCATAGCAAACAGTATGAGCAGTACTTTGATTTTTCGTTAATTCCTGCTTATGATTGAAATATCTATCTTTATCTTTAACAACCATTGGACGTACACCCTGCTCTTTAGGTGTAGATGATATAAAACCTTGTCCATGTTGTATTGTGCTTTCACTAAGAGACTGTATTTGTCTACTTATTTCTGCAATCTGATCGTCAATATTTGACATATTTATTACAGTACAGTGTAATCAAAATAATACAATTTTTATTAAATAATACACTCGTGTTACAACTCAGCCGTGACTAATAACTATGCCTCACGGTTGATCCGCTTTAATCTTTCAAATCAATACTGAAAACACATTAAATGACGACAAATCAATCCAAAAATTAATTGATAGACAACTTGAATCCCAACCGCTAGCCACCAAATATGTAACGTGTAACCAGGCGTTAATATCCCAAACGTCCGTTCCAGTCAATACTTGGATCCAAGTTGTCCACAAACAATACGGTAATGCTAAAAACTACAACTATCTAAATTATGCACAATGAACTAAAATATACACATTGACTCTTTGTCGATATAAAGTAACAATGGACAATTATATATATACAAATATAATACAATAAACCAGCCTGTCCTCAAGATGGGACGATGTGTCACTGATAGACAATATGGCTGGTACAGCTTGTCCTCCGGATGGGACAGTCTGTCAATACAAGACAGAGCGGCCTGGTACAACTTGTCCTCCCAGTGGGACAACCTGTCACTACCAGACAGTGCGGGCTGGAACAACTTGTCCTCCGAATGGGACAACCTGTCACTACCAGACAGTGCGGGCTGGAACAACCTGTCACTACCAGACAAGGCGGGCTGGTACAGCCTGTCCTCCGAGTTGGACAGTCTGCCTTGTCAATCCTGTCAATGTGTACGTTCACTTTGTACCCGGTACAAAGTGTCCTTTATATATTAAGGCTCTTACTAGCGCTTAATATAATCAACGTACGCTCTGTTGACTTGAGACGGCTCATCGACAGCCAACCGACAGCCTCGAGTGCCGTTTCTCACTCTGTTATATACCCCAGGGCGACTATACTATTTCCTTGATAGGGGTGTTCTCTAAATGTTACCCTTACGGAGCATAGCGAGTCCTTTACGATCACCCCTATAACTTTCGACCCTGCCACTAATTTCCCCGCCAAACGTCTAAATCTGCGTAACTCTTTCTCGAGCGTAAACCATACATTGTTACACTAAGATTCTACTTGATTTATAACCATAACGACCAATAAACATTACAGATCCTTGAAAAATATGTGAACAATGGGTATCTTTTCGGGGGAAAACTCAAAATTTTGTTGATTTTCTTCAAAATTAGACACCTTATTGACAACATTGGATTAGGATACCTACAAAACTTTACTGTTCTCAACTTCAGGATGATGCATGTAAAATTTTGATGTCTGTTTACGATTCTATAAATAGCGCTAGGTCCCGATAGCATATTAAATTGTTGCATATGATAGCGAAAAATAAACGTTGTGGATAATATTACCGATTTTCACATTGTTATGAATTACAGATACAAAAAGGTAAAATCTATAACTTTTAGCCTAGTTTGAAGAGCTAAAATTTAAGTTTCCTGTGATATTTAATTTTTAACGGACATCGAGTGAAAAAGTCTTTTTTTGTAATTTTTTACCAACGTCGATAACACCAATTATGCATTACGGCAGATATGAGTTTATTGACGTGACGTTCCCACAGAGTCCTTACTTATATGCCATTAAAGGTATGCTGATTTTTTTCAGTACATTAAGACACCATAAAGTGTTGCTTTGACATGCAATGATTGTCACTTTATTTGAACTTAAAACAAAAGAGCTGTGTCTGCTTGAAATTGAGGAATTAACATAGCAAGCAATGGGGCCATGAATTAGTGGTGTACTTCCTATTACAGAGAATCATCAGAAATTCAATTTTTAGAAGTTTTACCTATTCCAATGAAAATTGGTCATATTTGATGTCAGTAATCATGATTAATCAACTTTTGTGGATGAACAATTCTGTTTATGCCAAGTTTCAGCTCTTAAATTGACACAATAAGGTATTTTAGCCTTTTATGGTCATACAACATGCATGCAGTTAAGACTTGTCACCCCAAGTTCTTATTTTTGCATTATTTGGGATTTAAATCAATAAAACATGCATATTATGACTTGTTTATTTTTAAAAAAAAATAGCTCTTGGTCAAATAATCCAATGATTTTTCAAGTTTTATTGGTTTTATACACTCATATAAGAATTCCAAAATCTCACTGTACATGCAATTTTGAACCAGTTTTGCATGTTATCCAGCTGAGGGATATATAAATTGCTCTCAATAATCTGTATTGTACCACAGAAGTTTGGTTTGTACCAAAAATGTCCCTTTTCTAATTTGAAGAAAAAAGGGGGGACAATATTCTCAATTATGTCTTAGGTTTGGACTAATATATTTTTATTAAATGAACATCCTCTGACAAAAATATGACTATTGGTAAGCACATTGTTTTCCTAGTTTAAATTAACAAATAGAACCACGATATTGAGAATAAAAAAAATCATACTGGCCATTGGTAATATCCCTATATGCAGGTTTTTTTTGCATAACACATATGTTACTACCAGTCCAATTTGAGCTTAAAATCAGTAAAATAGTGTTTGGACTAAAGCTTTATATGTTTTTTATTGCTTAGAATATATCATAGAATGAAATTAAGAAATGCTGAAGTCAATATGGCAAGTTTGGTTTTGTTATAGGTGTAACAACACTAATTCGGGCCCGGCCGGAAAGCACATACCATTGCCAGAAAGTAGTACGTATTTAACACAAAATAGTTCCTACGCATGGGTGTAACTTTCAAAATATGTAGAATATTTAGGCAATTTTGATATCAAATGAAAGCTGAATGACTGGTGATCATTGTTGAACACTTTTTGACTTATAATTTTTAATAATAAAAAAAATTGCATGAAATTTAAAAAAGAGGGTACATTTTGCCTGTTTGTCAGATCTGAAGTACCTATTTTGGTACATCCGAAGTTTTGGGAACCAGTTCTTTCTTATATGCCATTAAAGGTATGCTGATTTTTTGTCAGTACAAGACACCATGAAGTGTTGCTTTGACATGCAATGATTGTCATTTTATTTGAACTTAAAACAAAAGAGCTGTGCCTGAGTGCTTGAAATTGAGGAATTTAACATAGAAAGCAATGGGGCCATATGAATTAGTGGTGTACTTCCATCATGACATCTATAGTTGTGCACCTTGCCATTTTAATTATTTATCTGGTCAAAATTGTGGTCAACATCCTGAGGATTTAATACCAATGTGGGAAAGTAGTTTTGTCATGGTCTTTACTGTTGTGAATTAAAGTAGTAGAGATAACAAGAAAAATAGTGTTTGGGGAGATAACTCTTACGAAGAAAGGCGTTCAGTTAAACTGGGTCAGTTTCAATAATGTATAATCTGCTTGATATCATATATAAAATAACTTGGAAACATCTTTTTAAAACAAGAAAACCTTGCAATTTAAAGAATAAGACGGGGGAAATTTTTTTTTTAAAAATTGTTCAGAGAATAATTGACTGAGGTCTAATTCCACCAAAATTCACTTAAGATAAAAAAAATAATTGATAAAGTATGACTGGTAGCAGAAGATACCTTATCTCATATTGATTTTAAAAATACAATGTTTAAAGGGTTTTAGCTACAAGAAATATAATAAAGCAAGATATAGTTATTTTTGGCCAAGTTCATTCATAGTCAAACAGTGAAATAATAATACGCTTTTAGTGGCAAGTTTGCTTCAATTTTGACAAAATAAGCTCAGAAACATTGCTGATGAACTATATTCACTTGCAAGTTTAGATACTCTTCATTACAGATTCTTGTGTTATTTGGAGGAAGGTTCAAACCCATTTTTCGGTGATTCAGTGTTGAACTAGTAAATTGGATACGTCTACAAAAAACCCAGAATGAACATTTTTGTCTGTTCTTTGAATAAATGTAGGTGAAAAACTGTTGAAATGGGTGCAATTTGACGTATTTACACTTGTATGCAAATTTGTCCGCCATTACGTAGAATCACACAGGTTCCCGTAAACTTTGACATAACAATTCACAATAAAAAAGTGATTATTGCTTGACGTCAAAGGGTTATTTGGAGGCGATCTAAGGTCATTTGGAGACAACATCCAGCCAAATACCAAAAGTGTAAAAACGTTTAAGATAAAGTACTGATAGTTAATTTCAAATAAAATAATACTTATTTCGTTTATCATACTTTTATCTTTTAGCAGTCCGAGTTTGTGATAGGCTGAGTCTGTTATAGACCAAGTTTGTGAAGCCGACTTTGTAATAGGCCGAGTTTGTTTTGGGCCGAGATATCTGGTAGTCCGAGTTGAGAACAATTATACTCGGCACAACCCACAACATGGCGTCATCCTCGAAACCTAAACGCAAACGGCACCGCTCAAATTCAAAAATTTCTAAACATGACAAGCAGACATCCTTAAAAAGATATATTTGATAAACCGATATATACGCCTCGTTAAAAGTTTTTTTTTCTAGCAATGAATCTCACGTGATGAAATACATCACATGTAATGTGAAGGACATTTGATTTTATGTACAATCTGTAGAAAATGAAAGTTATATATATTTTGAGATTTACACTATATATAATATTACGAGTTTATCAAGGTATGAGACTTCCAAATAGAATTTGGTTTGTCTGGACATCGGTGGACATGCAACTTTGCCAAACCACTCATTTACAAATGAAAATCAACATGTGTTGATGTGTGACGTCAGCGACGTAAGCTTTGTTAATGTAGCAAATCAAGTCACCGTCCCGCAAACCAGCTTTTCCAGCAACGCTCTTGGGAGATACCTATAATTAAAGATCTAATAATATAACGTATACAAGTATTAAACTATAATAGACTTTTGATATTAATACCATTAATACTCATCGTTGAAATTAAAGGGCGTCTCCGTATGGATGAATACATATAGATCAAATAATTTTTTTATTGATTACTGGGTACTTTTTACATAAGAGAAATATTCAGCTACAATAATTATGGGATATGACTATAACAACTATAATATAGGTCACAATTTATTTAAAAAAAGGAGCGACAAACACCTCGTTATCATTTAATCAGACCAAGGAGGTTATATGTCTCATATAACCTCCTTAATCACTGAGACAAACAAACGAAACTGATAATTATAATCTAAGACTACTGTGATTACAATATATATATATAATATATTATATTATGTTGTGTTTATTTGTGGTCATTCAGGTCACAATTGTTTGTCGGTATTTAGCTAACAAGTGCTGCGCATGACTTTTAAATGGTTCTGGGGACGTATTCCGGTGCTGCATTCGAACGGTTCTGTGACCGTACCGGCTGCCGTATACTGATGAGTTGAGAACAATTATCCTCGGCACAACATGGCGTCATCCTCGAAACCTAAACGCAAACGCCAACGGCACAGCTCAAATTCAGAAGATGATCCACTGTGGACAAATAGATTAGATGGCGATTATTATTCCGCATCAAGCGATAAGAAGAAGAAATTAACTGCACTGAGTAGTTACATTCCGCGTGAAACAAGTGATTGGACGATGAGCGAACTAGAAAATCTTCAGATTAATTGGAACTGGATCGACCCATCCACGAAGAGCATTGATGAATTTTTCGACATGTTTTCAAATATAAATGCAGGTTTGCCACCCCTCGATGCAGATTTAATCAAGATGATGGATTATTTGAATGCTAACTTGACATTTGACACAAGTGTCAAAGAACTTGAACAGGAAAATTATGTTAAAGTTAGAGAATATCTTGTTAAAAACTTTCTTCCCAAAGTTGATGCTGATTCAGATGAACACCATGATGATGAAGAGTTGATGAAAACTGTGGGTAGTAGTTCCAGGTAAAATTAAAATTACCATCTTTTCATTCACTACTGCAATGTCAGTCAGGTACTTCTCAAGTTCTTGTAGCTTTCATGTCAATCGGGCCCTTAGTCGATCCGCCCCAATATAAAAAAATATTTATAGGGAATAAAAATTAAGATACGATGCAGTCTTGTAACTCCGCCCATCTAAGGCTTTGATCGTGTATATTTCTTCTTTATTATATAAAAATTGCATCAAATTTGATTTGAATCTATTCACTGAAAACTCAATGTTACGTACATTTTTTACTATCTTATTTCCGCAATCATATATCTGAAAAGATTTGAAAATCAATCAGACAAATGGGTCACCTCTGTTTTCACAGAAGTGTGGTTGTCCGGTAAGTCCGTCCATGCGTAGTAAACATGTATGGATGACAGGTTTATCATCATGATCATATATTAACGAACTAGAACTTAAGGAAATGATGTTTTATCATGTTTATAAATGGACCACTAAGAAAGGAACTTTAGATGAACAAAATAAAAAAATTCAAGCCAATATGATAAAGAAATTGTTGAAATAGAAAAATAAACCAAAAATATAAAAAAAAACAGAAAATAAAGAAAAGTAAAAAATATGATTATAGATAAAGATAAGAATGTCAATAGCATGGTTAAAAGTATTTTCTTTAAAAAAATGCCCTCATTCAACATGTTCGGTATTCTGAATTGCAGTTACTTAGACACCATCATCCTTGTCAATGGGTTTAAAGTCTGTGCAGTATCATGAGTATATAGTGGTTTTAATATATAACCCAAAATTTTAATTTCAGAGTCAATATATTTTATTTTCAGTCTTTAAAATCGAAAAAAAAACCACCAAAAAAACAGAAAGCTTGTGTCAAACTTTTCCATACATCATTGTACATATTTATTAAAGATAATGGATCTTTAAGATTTTTTTTATTATTTTGCCTTATATTAAATGGCATTGTCTCCCTTTTTAGATCACCGGAGCCCAAAGGGCCCCATGTGAGCTTATGCCATCACTTGGCGTCCTTCGTCGTCTGTTGTCATAAAATATTTCAAAAATCTTCTTCTCTGAAACTCCGAAGATTTGATCCATGGTCAAACATGGCCACCATGGCTACAAATAGAACATAGGGGTCAAATGCAGTTTTTAGCTTATATCTTAAAAACTAAAGCTTTTAGAGCAAATCTGACATGGAGTTAAATTGTTCAATTTGTCAAGATCTATCGGCCCTGAAATTATCAGACAAATCGAGCAACCCATTGTTGGGTTTCTGCCACCAAATTGGTAGTTTTAACAAAATTTTGCAGTTTTTTGTTATTATCTTGAATATTATTATAGATAGATATAAGAAGAAGTCTTAAAAGCTGTACATGTATTTCATGCTTATCTTCGAAAAGCAGCAGGAAGAGTTGATATTCCTGCTGAGGTCCTGACAAACGTTATTAGAACTTCTAATAAAAGATCCAACTATAAAGACCTTGAATCAGGGCCGTAACTACAATGAGGCAGACGAGGCAATTGCTGGCAAAAAAAAATAATAAGGGAAAAAAAGAAAATGGAGAAAGTTAGGCATGCATGCAGAGGGTAGAACACATCCTTGCATTTTAACATCAAGAATTAAGTAATGCATACTTCGAATAGTAATTTATGTTGACGTGCAGCTTCTGTACTTTTATTTCAACGTAATATCTCTGTATCTGATTACCATCGCCAGTAAACCGGCATTTGGTTCTGTAATTATTTATTTCCCGTTAAAATGAATTATTGATAATGGATATTTCCAACATTATCAGTTCGCAAAGTAAATCAAAATTAAAATAGTTTGAATTCTTCACCTTGCTCAGTTAATATTATTAAAGAAGCATTCACAGATCACACATGAATACCTAAACACCCCACAATTTGTATGTAGTTCTCTTTCAAATAAAATGAAGATTTGAGGCATTTTCAAATGTTTTGCTACAAACCTGGCTGCTATTCGAAAACAAAACATTTATTTTGGATGGATGGAGGATTTGTTTGGTTTAACGGCAAATACATGAAGTAGGCTTTCTTTTAGCTATATATAGAGAGCAAGTTACAAAATGTATGTGATTATTCCATTCAAATGTTAAAAGGACAGGACAAGACCTTGGCAGAATGACAATTTGATTGCTTGATACTTTGAATTTCCATGGAGTATTGTGGGAATACTTTGGGCTTGTGAAATAAAGACGGTCGCACAATTAACCATGGTAAAGGTGACTAGAGAGTATTTAATTTTTATCATTATTGATTGGGTGTAATAAAATTGAGAATGGAAATGTGGAATGTGTCAAAGAGACAACAACCCGACCAAAGAGCAGAAAACAGCCGAAGGCCACCAATGGGTCTTCAGTACAGCGAGAAAATCCTGAATCCAGAGGTGTGCTTCAGCTGGCCTCTAAACAATAATGTGTACTACAGTACACACAGAGAGGATGTAATGTCATACTCCCTACACTGTAAAAACTTGGTGTCACACCAAGAAATTCCAGCAACTCTCTCCAAATCTTGGGAGGAAACTTGGACTAATTCCTCCCTAAAACTCCTTAATTGTTTATTACCTTGGTGTGGTTTCTCCCAACAACATGATTTTTATTGCTATGATTACCTTTGAAGTGTGCCATTAGTAGATGACTACAATAAACATTTCTTGTGTTTCCTGTCATTAAATGACAGTCACAAAAATGATGAAAAGTGTGAGATTTGTTAAATTTAATCAGAGACATATTATAATCTGATTTTATTAAAGAATCCTGTACAACTTTATTTATTATAATTATATTCAGCATTTGTTCTGACAGTGTTGGTTTTTCATACCTAAGAAACATACAAAAACAAACAAAACATCACCTGTAAGTTGAGTATTATTAATAGAAAATAAAGACATATATATTTTAATTGAATTTATTCAATCGTTTTTTCTAAATTTAAATGATAAGAAATAAAGGAAGATTATATAAATATAATATATATATGTAATTTATCTACATTATTTTATTTTATTCATTATTTTTTTTTTGTATCATTACTATTATTTTTTAAACCATGTATATGGACCATAATTTGCTATTGGGCTCCGTTTCCTATAACTATAGAAAAGTGATAAAATGTGAATTACTGTAAGAAAAGTTGCAACTACATCTAAAGATGCCATTATTTTTATCAACATACAAGTGTATGCTACTCTTCCCTAGAAAAAAAAATAAAATATACGAATATCAAAGATTCTACAACCGTATTTTTGTGTCGTTTCTCGCGACCAATAAGAATAGTGAGAAGAAAATGCCCAGAACTATAAGTATTTATGTAGCAGATGTAAGAACAGTGGCGTGATTTTTGTGTCGGATTTCGTAACGCAATTTTTAGATGATGTAATCTGCTTTGTTGTAATAGCATTCTTAAAAACAATATGCAAATATGAACTCTTGCGAGATGTTCAAACAGATAAATCCAAGATGATTTACATTCTTGTTTTGATCTTCGTAATAATTAAGTAAGAAAATTACTTTATCGTTATGCGTTACATTTCACAGGAAACAGAAGTCCAGTTATATATTAAAATTGTTTTTGTCCTAAAGTTCTAATCATTTCCAGTCATACGTGAAACATGTGACTAACATGTGATAACGCCATTACGGCCGGATGTACGAAATACTAGGTCTAAACATTGTTTTTGTTTCCAACGGGATGTTAGCAAACATAATCTGTAGACTTGTTTCGTCTTGTTTAAAAGAGGAAAATACAATTGTCAAAGAGATTGCGCCGGTGGTCTGTTATTTTTCCTATGTGCATAATGTTAAATACGATCCTGTGTGAAAATAAATGCACAATGACTTGACAAAATCGACTTCATATTTGACAGACGTTAGAACACACTTTGTTTCCCGATATTTTACCGTAAATATGAAACAAAAACAATAAATATGATACAAACAACGGAGGTAACAAGATATATTTCGAACCATAATGTTACAATTTTCGGCCAGGGGGCCTCAATCGGCGGCTCCCATTAAACCCCTGCCTCGTCTGTTCCCAAGGCCTAGTTACAGCCCTGTGAATTGTTTATTTAGAGCTAATTTCCTAATGCATGTAGAGCAAGACTTTCAGGTTAGCTTACTTACTTGCTTTGTTTGTATATTGTACAATTTTATTGGGATAACGTCCAATTAAATGTAAATATAATATATACAGGTTTAACTATGCCTATATATATTGTTTGAAGATGTCAAAGCTTGAGTTAAAAGTTTATACAAACAAAGCAAGCAAGCCACCAAAGTTTTACTCTACAAGAATTAGGAAATTAGCTCTTAGTAAATTTTAATAGCTATGATTTTAATTGAATTAAGTGATTACGACCAGCCTTACTTTGGTTCACGATCATCAGACAATTGTTGAATAAACAAACCAATTACAAATGTATCTATAGACTAATGATCATTATGGTAATTACATTATTATGTGTTCCAGTGGATTGTGAATATCTATTTATCTCTTCTATGTGTCGGAATTGAATATAAACTTTTCCCAATTGTATTCTGAGTTATCATGGAAAATAACTTCATATTCATATAGAGTGGGGTGCTCATTTTCGCCATATCTTTCCATGTTTTCTTCAGTTTATGTTCAGGTCTTTATGTTTTTGAAGTATACTGATATTTCTATATGAAGATAACTTCAAATGCAAAATATTCTTAGCTTGAAAGCGTGTTTGTTTTGAGTAAAATCATCTGCAGAGTTGGATTAAAGGGTGTTTGAAATTTCCTAACATTTTGTCGATGGGAGACACATATTCGCCGTTTTGACATATCTATTTAAAACCAAATAACTGCAGCTTTTAACTTTATTTATCAAATAAATTTCATTATAGACGAATAGCAGACATTTGAAAGATGTAAAAAACTGAAATTTAGGGCAATCAGTCAAACAATTATTTAGGAATGCTTCTTTGAAATCGTTTTTGTCATTCAGGAAATTGGCTGAAAATCGTTGTCCATTTTTCGGTCCTTTGCCGTAGGTGCCGAAGTTTAGTCACATTTTCTAAAATAATCATATTTGTTATAAAAATATGATTTAACAGCATATTTCTTCCATTTCAACCATCCTTTGAAGTTTTTACACCTCAAAATCATAAAACGGCGAAATTGTGTCCACGGCGAATATGAGCGCCCCACTCTACTAATATCGATGCTGCTTAACAAATTGTACAAATCATACTGATTACTCATTTTTGTATCGATTTAAAGTAATTCATCTGAATGTTTCTCTAAACATGCTAAAGGTAATATTAGGCATCCTTCACTTACCTGCTGTCACTATTCATCGATACTTTTTACAAATTCCATTTATACTGATTCAGATATGTCACAAAATCCGCCGAAGTTAATTATTCATTATTATTTTATTATAGGGCCGGATCAACTAAGGGTGGATAATAATAACTTGTACAAGTAGTACCCCTGACTGAATGTGTCAAGTTTGCAGCATTCTAGACACTTCAGCACCGAGACAAATCGTCACCAGCATGGTGACAGACATTATGTTCTCAACAACTTTGCTTTATATTTTAAAAATCACATTTTTCTAATACTGGATGTTGACTTGACAATGGTAAAACATGGACCAGAGACGGATATGTTAAATCTGTGTACGTTTTCAAAGCACGATTGCTTTTAAGAAGTTCTTCACAGTTATTTCTTCAGGAAAATACTCTAAATGAATGTAAGATAAAGGTATCAGTGATAATTTTAGCATTTTGGAAAATTTGTATGCATAATTAAACCTCACAGCTGTAAAACTGTCAGACAACTTCTTATGGGAGTTATTGCCCTTACACATGGAAATGACAAATGTTACCATTTTTTTTCCATTTTTATACGACTGCAAAAAAATTTTTGTGGTCGTATATTGGTATGAAGTCGGCGTCGTTGTCGTTGTCGTCAGAAGACACATTGGTTTTCGCACTCTAACTTTAATTTAAGTGAATAGATCTCTATGAAATTTTACCATAAGGTTCAATACCACAACAGAAAGGTTAAGATTGATTTTAGGGATAATGGTACCAACAGTTAAGGAATAAGGGGTCAAAAAGGGGACAAAAAAAACCTTCCAGACATAACTTGTGTGTTAGTGTATGGATCTCTCTGACATTGTACCACAAGGTTCCATATCACAAAGGGAATGCTGGGATTGATTATGGGGGTAATTGCCTTAAAATTTTAGGAATTAGGGGCCAAAAAAGGGGCAAAAAACAAGCATTTTTCTAGTTTCATGACAATAACTTGTGTGTAAGTGTATGGAATTTTCTGAAATTGTACTACAAGGGTCCATATTACAAAGGGAAAGCTGGAATTGAGTTTGGGGGTAATTGCCCAAAACGTTTAGGAATTTGGGGCCAAAAAGGGGCCTAAAAACAAGCATTTTTCTACTTTCAAGACAATAACTTGTGTGTAAGTGTATTGATCTTTCTGAAATTATACTACAAGGTTCCATATCACAAAGGGAAAGCTTGGTTTGAGGTTGGGGTAATTGCCCTGAACATTTAGGAATTTGGGGCCAAAAAGGGGCCTAAAAACAAGCATTTTTCTACTTTCAAGACAATAACTTGTGTTCAAGTGTATATATGGATCTCTCTGAAATTGTACTGCAATGTACCATACTATAAAGGGAAGGCTGGGATTGAGTTTGGGGGTAATGAATCATAAGGGCCACAGGTTCAAAAAATTTGGGGGAGGGATTTTTTTTTCCTTTTTTTTCCTTTTTTTTCTTTAAAATTTTCCATTTTAAATTGGTTATTTCTGATTTATATATAAAAGCAAATAATAATGATATGGTTTGAATAGGTAAATTAAAAATATCTTTAAGTTCTTAGACCACATTCATTCTGTGTCAGAAACCTATGCTGTGTCAAATATTTAACCACAATCCAAATTCAGTGCTGTATCAAGCTTGAATGTTGTGTCCATACTTGCCCCAACTGTTCAGGTTTCGACCTCTGTGGTCGTATCAAGCTGCACCCAGCGGAGCATTTTATTTACATTTATAAGTTTTCATTATTTACAGGCCCTCATTAAAATTCAAATATCTGTAATTGGGAGATATCTGTATTGTATTTTAAGCTTGGCCTTCGTGAAACGTAGATTTGACTGTCACAAATTGAGTTTACCTATATACTGAGCTAGCAACGAAATACAATACAGATATCTCCATTCTAATGCAACATATTAAAATAAATTCCATTTGATAAATATTTTGGCTTACTTCCCAAAGTTGGTTTCCGTCCTCTAACTTTAGTTTGCCTCAACCAAATGTTATAAAACTTCTACAAAAGGCTTATTACCACAAAACACAGATCAAGTTTAAATTTCAGTGGCGTCACTTAAACCGTTCTAGAGTTATGCCCCTTTACAAATGGAAAAATTGCTGAATTTTTCATTCCCGTTCTCTAGTTTAGGAGGGGCCTCAGTGGCCGAGTGGTCTAAGTAGTTACTACTGTAATCACTAGCCAGTCAACACTGAGGTTGTGAGTTCGAATCCCGCTTGTGCGGGTGCACTAGACTCCAATCTAAATTGACTAGGATTGTCAGTTTTCCTATCACAGGTCGGTGGTTTTCTCCTGGCACTCCGTCTCCCTCCACCAATAAAAATTGGCCCAAAAGCGGTGCTTAAAAGTGGCGTTAAAACACCAAAAATCAAATCAAATCTAGTTCAGGTTGCCTCAACCAAATGTTATGAAACTTATTCACAATGCTTATTACCATAAAACACAGATCAAGTTTGAGTTTTGGTAGTGTCACTTTTACTGTTCTAGAGTTATGCCCCTTTACAAATGGAAAAAATACTAGTTTTCCTTTCCATTCCCTAACTAAAGTTAGCCTCAACCAAATGTTATGAAACTTATACACAATGCTTAATACCACAAAATACAGACATGACAGATCAAGTTTGAATTTTGGTGGTGTCACTTTTACTGTTCTAGAGTTATGCCCCTTTACAAATGGAATAATTGCTGAATTTTTTGTTTCTGTTCTCTACCTTCAGTTTGCCTCAACGAAATGTTATAAAACTTATACACAATACATATAACCACAAAACTCAGATCAAGTACAAATTTGAGTAGCGTCACTTTTACTGTTCTTCAGTTATGTCCCTTTCAAGGTTACCGCTGGCGTTCTCCATTTTCGCATTTTGCAAAAAAATAAAAATTGTGGCCATTAAAATTCATCATTTGCGAAAGAATTTGGCGAAAGAAATATACATAATGATTTGATTTCATCCATCTTATTTATTTTTCGTTTTGGCGACGCACGTGTTTCAAGCATATTTTTACGTCTCAACTTTTTCATTTACGATGGTCCAGAAAAGAAAACTGTTGTTATGAAGAAATATATTCAACAGGTTGGGAACAACTCCTCAAATAAGTAACCCTTCAATGTAATAACTATCCCTTAAATCAGGGATCAATTTCAAGTGATAAAAAAAAAATGTTTTGTTGTAAAAACCACTTCTTAGTACAAAAGGGCACATATTCATATCATTTGAAGAAACTTTTCCCAAAGAACTATACAACTATCTGGTATTATATGGTCAAAACATGTCCAAGAATTTTGTAATATTCCTGGACTTATACATGTATCTTCTTTATTTTTAAAAATAAGTGGACCCCTCTTTAAGAAAAGTTGTTCCAAATATAATGAATTTTTCCCCTTTTAAGTTAAAAAAAAGCTAAATTTTTCTTTTTACTTTTCTACAACAGCAAAATGATCCCTTGTCTGAGGGACAGTCCCTTATTTAAGGGATATCCCACATTTGGAGGGTTGTTCCAAAACCTGTTGAAAAGTAAGAAAAGTCTCTGCCTTTAGTCTTTATCCTTCAACTGGAAGGGAAATGTATATCCGATAAACTTTTGAAGATGAATCTTGTGTCCCAGAAGTCAAAATTATGATGTCTATATTGCTATTTTTATAGTATCTTTTAAAAAGTAAATGGGGGGGGGGGGGGGGGGAGTTAGAAAGAAGGAACATTTTAAACGAAAAATATATTTATGTAAGTTGGTGAAAAAAATAATTGACTCGGGGAAAACCCTGCCCTTTATAACTTTATATGATATGCTAGCGGGGGCATCATCTGTGTGCCATAGACATATTCCCCATTTATTTGATTTTGCATATATATATATGTACAGGTACGACTCAAATAGACACCAAGTCTGACTTAATAATAGATTATAGAACAAGTTTCCAAATCGACAGCAGATTCTATGCACCTCTAAGCAGTGTCCAGTTCTTATATAAATAATTAGGATTTTTTTTTCAGAGTTTTGATACATCATATTGAAGCTGGAAGACATGACTTTCAAAATGACCTAAAAGAAATACTTTATGATTTGTTGTTGACTTCTAGAACAGTGGAAGAAATGAGGTTCACAACAATGCTGGAGAAGTTTTGCAGAATGTGTAACCTAAAGGGAAGGTAAATTCTTTAAAAAATATGGTGAAAATAAATTTTGACCATTACTATCATGACTATTGACAAGACTGTTTCTTTAACCACTTTGTGCTTAACCTTAACATACTGCAGAATGAGGACTGACTTTTCAGGGTTTTTTTTCACATTGCTGGACTATTGTGTTACAATACATGTACATACATGTAAAACCAGTAAGATCTTGTTTTTTTTAAATTGAGAATAGCAGTAAGATTCCTTACCAACATCTTGCTACAACAAGAATTGAAACAACATGAGCAAGCTTAATTAGTGGAATGAAAATGTTATTTCTTTATAATTTTGAAATTCAGACAGACATGATACAATGTATATGTAACACTTCCAAAAGTGTCAATCTCCCCAACAATGCCCAAACGTGTCCTCAAAATCCTAAATGATCCAAAGGTGTTCAATTATTATTATTTGCAAAGCGTGTCCACTTTAAAACACCAGAACATCTCAAAACTTTTAGCAATAATATGTCCTCAATAAAGGCAATAACTTTTATGGCAATTTAATTTTTGAAAACATGATTAAAGACGTCTGGTTTTGGTTGCAGGATTCTAAAACAGATCAAACAACATCTGCAGGAAATAAAGGTATTATGTTTGGTAAAGACGAATGCCCAAGACATGGAACATTATCCTGTCTATCCACAGTGAAAGATGATATCAATGACTTCTGCTTTCAAATAGACACCAGATAAGAATTAAAGAATGGCACAATAAAAATGCGTTTTGCTTGCAGTGGTTTTATTGTCGAGCCTGCGACTTTAGTTGCAGAAAGCTCGACTTAGGGATAGTGTTCCGGCGGCGGCTACGGCGGCGGCTACGGCGGCGGCTACGGCGGCGGCGGTGTTAGCTCACTTCTTAAAAGCTATATATTTTAGAAGGTGGAAGACCTAGATGCTTCATACTTTGTATATAGATGCCTCATGTTACGAAGTTTCTGTCAGTCACATGTCCAATGTCCTTGACCTCATTTTTATGGTTCAGTGACTACTTGAAAAAAAAGTTAAAATTTTTTGTATTGTTGAATTCTCTCTTATTCTAAGTAATAGGATAACTATATTTGGAATGTGTGTACCTTGCAAGGTCCTCATGCCAGTCATACAGTTTTCACTTTTAGCCCAAATTGTACCTTGTCCTATAAACATTTAGGAAGATCAAAATCAGTGACAAGAAAAGCATCAACAAAAAACCTCACAAAAATATTTAGCCCTTGACATATTTAAAATCCATGAAATATTGTAACCACCTTAAATAACTGATTAAAACAAGATCGCAATCGATTGACTCGACCTAAATCATCAAATCCTGGTACCCTGTATATGAAAATGATGAAAGGTTAATTTTGAAAATGGTTCTTTTTGTAGTATAGGATTGGTCGAGGAAACCATGATCAAGGATGTACGTGTTGTGGCAGTTCCAGACTTAACTTTCAGAATTTCATCAAATGAAATGCCTGATGTAATACAGATAATGACAGTTGCAGAGGTACTTCTTCATATATAAATAAAGTAAAAAAAATTCAGGCTTGTGTGTCAACAATTAATTTTCATTTCCAATTGTAAAACATATAACTCAAAAACTGTGAAAGTACTTATATTTTCGTGGTACATGTGGTATGAGCAAAAGCTACAATACATGTTCATGGATTTTAGTTTTTTGAAAAAAATCAGTGGAGAAATTTTAAGCCATCTGATATAAACCTTCGATATAAATTCTTTAAATATTTGGCAAAAATAGTACACAGGAGAGCACTTACAAGACTAGACTTAAGAAATCTGCATACAGAACTATGTATCAGATATCAGAATGCAATTTTTAGCTCAACTGGCCCAAAGGGCCAAGTGAGCTTTTCTCATCACTTGGCGTCCATCATCATCGTCGTCCCTTAACTTTTACAAAAATCATATCCTCTGAAACTACTGGTCCAAATTAAAGCAAACTTTGCCTAAATCATCCTTAGGGTATCTAGTTATAAAAAAACTATTCGATGACCCCGCCCATTAACCAAGATGGCCACCATGGCTAAAAATAGAACATGGGTGTAAAATGCAGTTTTTGGCTTATATCTCTGAAACTAAAGCATTTAGAGCAAATCTGACAGGGGTGAATATGTTCATCAGGCCAAGATCTATCTGCCCTGAAATTTTCAGATGCATCAGACAATCCGTTGTTGGGTTGCTGCCTCTGAATTTGTAATTTTAAGGAAATTTTGCAGTTTTTTGTTATTATCTTGAATATTATAATAGATCAGTCAGGGGCATTACTTAAACAAGTAACAATTAAAATTACCTATACAAGTAATGTTGAAAACGAGGCTAATTTAAATATAACTTATACAAGTTATTTTTCTAAATATTATTTTTATAGGTGTTTAAGAATACAGATTTTACTAGCTTTAAATAATTTTCACAGTTATCTGGTTATTTTTCCCTTGATATATAAAAACTAATTCTTCAGAAACACTAATTAACTTTCCCACACACTTATCTTACATACCAACGCTTCTGGGTCAAAGATTGGTCTCTTGGGACTATTAAATTATCATTTTCCTCTAAAATCTTGAAGGTAGACTGATATAAATAGATTGATACTTGTGAATTAATTAAGACCTGAAGTTATTTATAATTTGTAACCTAATTCAATTATGTGCCTTTAATAGGTAAGTGTAATTTCTATTTTTTTTCAAAAATGTTAAAAATAACTTATTCAAGTAATATTTTTGACATTATTTTCAAAGTAACCCTTTATCTCTATACTCCTCTCAAATCTGATAAATTCTTTATTTTATCATATAAAATGGTGTTTAAAATCATGAAAACTACATTTAGTCTATGAAGACCGATTGGTTTTCGCACTCTTAACTTTAGTTTAAGTGAATGGATCTCTATGAAATTTTACCATAAGGTTCGATACCACAAAAGGAAAGTTGGGATTGATTTTGGGGATTATGGTACAAACAGTTAAGGAATTAGGGGCCAAAAATAAGCATTTTTGTAACTTCCTGACATAACTTGTGTGTTAGTGTATGGATCTCTCTGACATTGTACCACAAGGTTCCATATCACAAAGGGAATGTTTGGATTGATTTTGGGGGTAATTGCCTTAAAATTTTAGGAATTAGGGGCTAAAAAAGGGGCAAAAAACAAGCA
Organism: Mytilus galloprovincialis; assembly: GCF_965363235.1. NCBI lineage: Eukaryota > Metazoa > Mollusca > Bivalvia > Mytilida > Mytilidae > Mytilus > Mytilus galloprovincialis. Next base: position 147,302 of record NW_027467988.1, on the reverse strand, counting down.
TTTTTCTAGTTTCATGACAATAACTTGTGTGTAAGTGTATGGAATTTTCTGAAATTGTACTACAAGGGTCCATATTACAAAGGGAAAGCTGGAATTGAGTTTTGGGGGTAATTGCCCAAAACGTTTAGGAAAAAGGGGCCAAAAATAAGCATTTTTCTAGTTTCCAGACAATAACTTGTGCAAGTGTATGTATCTCTCTGAAATTGTACTGCAAGGTTCCATATCACAAAGGGAATGTTTGGATTGATTTTGGGGTAATTGCCTCAAAATTGTAGGAATTAGGGGCAAAAAAAGGGGCAAAAAACAAGCATTTTTCTAGAGTCATGACAATAACTTGTGTGTAAGTGTATGGATCTTTATGAAATTGTACTACAAGGTTCCATATCACAAAGGGAAAGCTGGGTTTGAGTTTGGGGGTAATTACTTTAAATGTTTAGGAATATGGGACAAAAAGAGGCCAAAAAACAGGCATTTTTATACGACCGCAAAATTTGAAAAAATTTTCGTCGTATATTGCTATCACGTTGGCGTCGTCGTCTGCGTCGTCGTCGTCGTCTGAATACTTTTAGTTTTTGCACTCGAACTTTAGTAAAAGTGAATAGAAATCTATGAAATTTTAACACAAGGTTTATGACCACAAAAGAAAGGTTGGTATTGATTTTGGGAGTTTTGGTCCCAATATTTTAGGAATTAGGGGCCAAAAAAGGCCCAAATAAGCATTTTCTTGGTTTTCGCACTATAACTATAGTTTAAGTTAATATAAATCTATGAAATTTTGACACAAGGTTTATGACGACAAAAGAAATCTTGGGATTGATTTTGGGAGTGTTGGTTTCAACATTTTAGGAATTAGGGTCCAAAAAAGGGCCCAAATAAGCATTGTTCTTGGTTTTCGCACAATAACTTTAGTTTAAGTAAATAGAAATCAATGAAATTTAAACACAATGTTTTTTTCCACAAAAGGAAGGTTGGTATAGATTGTGGGAGTTTAGGTCCCAACAGTTTAGGAATAAGGGGCCAAAAAGGGACCCAAAAAAGCATTTTTCTTGGTTTTTGCACCATAACGTTAGTATAAGTAAATAGAAATCTATGAAATTTAAACACAATGTTTTTTTCCTCAAAAGGAAGGTTGGTATTGATTTTGGGAGTTTAGGTCCCAACAGTTTAGGAATTAGGGGCCAAAAAGGGACCCAAAAAGGTATTTTTCTTGGTTTTTGCACCATAACGTTAGTATAAGTAAATAGAAATCTATGAAATTTAAACACAAGGTCTATGACCATAAAAGGAAGGTTGGTATTGATTTTCGGAGTTTTGGTCCCAACAGTTTAGGAATAAGGGGCCCAAAGGGTCCAAAATTAAACTTTGTTTGATTTTATCAAAATTGAATAATTGGGGTTCTTTGATATGCTGAATCTAACTGTGTATGTAGATTCTTAACTTTTGGTCTCGTTTTCAAATTGGTCTACATTAAGGTCCAAAGGGTCAAAAATTAAACTTAGTTTGATTTTGACAAAAAATGAATCGGTTGGGTTCTTTGATATGCTGAATCTAAAAATGTACTTAGATTCTTGATTATTGGCCCAGTTTTCAAGTTGGTCCAAATCGGGGTCCAAAATTAAACTTTGTTTGATTTCATCACAAATTGAATAAATGGGGTTCTTTGATATGCCAAATCTAACTGTGTATGTAGATTCTTCATTTTTGGTCTTGTTTTCAAATTGGTCTACATTGGTCCAAATCAGGATCTAAAATTTTTATATTAAGTATTGTGCAATAGCAAGTCTTTTCAATTGCACAGTATTGCGCAATGGCAAGAAATATCTAATTACACAATATTGGGAAATAGCAATTTTTTTTTTAATTAGAGTTATCTTTCTTTGTCCAGAATAGTAAGCAAGAAATATCTAATTGCACAATGTTGTGCAATAGCAAGAATTTTTTTTAATTGGAGTTATCTTTCTTTGTCCAGAATCAACTTAAATCTTTGTTATATACAATATACAATGTATATTCACTTTTTACTACCAACTAATAAATTAAAATAATCTTTACCATTCAGTGATAACAAGCAGTTTTGTTTACATCTTAATATTTTATGATGTATTTAAATGAGTAGTTATTGTTGCAAACTCCATTAGAAATTTTAATTGAGATTAGTTTTGGAATAAGGGAAAGGGGGATGTGATTAAAAAAATTAGGTTCCATTTTCTCATTTGAAATTTCATAAATAAAAAGAAAATTTCTTCAAACATTTTTTGAGAGGATTAATATTCAACAGCATAGTGAATTGCTGTAAGAGAAAACAAAAATTTTAAGTTCATTAGAACACATTCATTCTGTGTCAGAAACCTATGCTGTGTCAACTATTTAATCACAATCCAAATTTAGAGCTGAATCCAGCTTGAATGTTGTGTCCATACTTGCCCCAACCGTTCAGGGTTCAACCTCTGCGGTCGTATAAAGCTACGCCCTGTGGAGCATCTGGTTCTAGTTTCCAGACAATAACTTGTGTTCAGGTGTATAGATCTCTATGAAATTGTACTGCAAGGTACCATACCACAAAGGGAAGGCTGGTATTGAGTTTGGGGGTGATGAATCATAAGGGGGTTCACAAAATTAGGGGGGGGGGATTTTTTTTCCCTTTTTTCTTCTTTAAAATTTTCCATTTTAAATTGGTTATTTATGATTTATATATAAAAGCAAATGATAATGATATGGTTTGAATAGGTAAATTAAAAATTTTTTTAGTTCTTAGAGCACATTCATTCTGTGTCAGAAACCTATGCTATGTCAAATATTTAATCACAATCCAAATTCAGTGCTGTATCAAGCTTGAATGTTGTGTCCATACTTGCCCCAACTGTTCAGGGTTCGACCTCTGCGGTCGTATCAAGCTGCACCCAGCGGAGCATTTTATTGTAGTCTTTTACAAAAATCTCCTCTGAAATTACTGTGCCAAATTAAACCAAACTTGGCCTAAATTATGCTTAGGGTATCTTCTTTAAAAAATGTATCCGATGACCACACCCATTGACCAAGATGGCTGCCATGGCTAGAAATAGAACCTTGTGGTCAAATGCAGATTTTGGCTTATATATCTGAAACTAAAGCATTTAGAGCAAATCTGAGAAGGAGTAAAATTGTTTATCAGGTACAAATCTTTCTGCCCTGAAATTTTCAAATGCATCAGACAACCTGTTGTTGGGTTGCTGCCCCTGAATTGTTAATTTTAAGGAAATTTTGCAGTTTTTTTATGCCCGTTTACGGGTCGTATTATGGTATACCGTTGACCGTCTGTCCGTCCGTCCTTCGTCAACATGTCGGACATTAACTCAAAAAAGCTTTAACCAATATGCATGAAACTTTGGTGAATTGTTTATATCTATTGACGTGAGCTCCCTTTCATTTTTTATAAATTTCAGAATTACCGTTTCCAAGTTTTGGGGTTTTATTCATATAACCAATTCCAAGTTCTTTGGCTACATTTATTCAGAAACCTATAATATGTCAAATATTTAATTACAATCCAAATTCAGACCTGTATCAAGCTTGAATATTGTGTCCATTTTTGCCCCAACTGTTCAGGGTTGGACCTCTGGGGGCGTATCCAGCTGCGCTCAGCGAAGCAGTTTATTGGTTATAACCTTGAATATTATAATAGAAAGAGATAAACTGTAAACAGCAAAGTAAGCTCTACAAATAAGTCACCATGATCAAAATTGTCAATTGACCACTTCAGGAGTTAATCTTCTACAAAAATTTTCTGCTCTGAAACTACTGGGCCAAGCTCATTATAGATAGAGATAACTGTAAGCAAGAATGTTCAGTAAAGTAAGTTCTACAAACAAGTCACTGACACAAAAACAGAGAGTTTTGTCATGAATTCTATTCTTGTCTTAAATAATGTAGAGTGTCCTTTGTTTAATATGCACTGCAACACATTGACCAAGGTGAGCAACACCGGCTCTTAAGAGCCTCTAGTTATTATTGCGATATTAAACCAGTCAAATTATTTGTATAAAGAAACCTTGCAATAATTTCTGAATGTACAGTAGTTATTAATTATGAATTAGTGGGTCCTATATGGTTTTCCTTGTTCTTAGGTTAAAGTTTCAACCAATGATTCATTAGTTGATCAAAAGATTCATGTTACTAGACAAAAACCAGAGGCTATTGATACATGTGATAAGGAGACACTTCAAACTATGGATCCATCAAAGATAAGAGGATTTAGCCAACATGTTGGACAGCTGATCATTGGACTAGGCAATTCTTGCTTCAAAAAAGAATGTCTTGGCCTTTTGCTCCATGAGACAAAGGTAATGTTAATATATAGCTAATTGATTAAAATGTTTCGATCAACTCTTAAATGATTAACACTTTCAGTCCAGTAAAATTAATGATCCCTTTTGATAGATAAATGATATTTTCTATAAAATTGCATTACTATCAGTACAAATCAGTTTAGTTATTTGGATGCCCTGTCCCGATGTCATGGTCTAGCGACTTTGTATTAATTGTCAATGCTGCTGTCCCTCAAATTGTCTTTTTCAGAATTTTCTGCTGACAGCAAGACATTTCTCTGTGTCAGCAGTTAATTATACCCCACACAACAAATAAGGACTTACTATGTAGATGTGCATATCGACAGGAAATTACGATTTTTTTTTGTAGGAGTTATGCCCCTTTAACTTAGAATTTTGGCCAAAATATACTACTGCAACAGTTTGTCATCCCAACTTCTCTGAAACCACACAACAGAATTTCATGAAACTTTGTAGATAATAAGGACTTACTATGTACATGTGCATATCGACAGGAAATTACGAATTTTTTTTTGTAGGAGTTATGCCCCTTTTACTTAGAATTTTGGCCAAAATATACTACTGCAACAGTTTGTCATCCCAACTTCTCTGAAACCACACAACAGAATTTCATGAAACTTTGTAGATAATAAGGACTTACTATGTAGATGTGCATATCGACAGGAAATTACGATTTTTTTTTTTGTAGAAGTTATGCCCCTTTAACTTAAAATTTTGGCCAAAATATACTACTGCAACAGTTTGTCATCCCAACTTCTCTGAAACCACACATCAGAATTTCATGAAACTTTGTAGATAATAAGGACTTACTATGTAGATGTGCATATCGACAGGAAATTACGATTTTTTTTTTGTAGGAGTTATGCCCCTGTAACTTAGAACTTTGGCCAAAATATACTACTGCAACAGTTTGTCATCCAAACTTCTCTGAAACCACACAACAGAATTTCATGAAACTTTGTAGATAATAAGGACTTACTATGTAGATGTGCATATCGGCAGGAAATTACGATTCAATTTTTATTGTAGGAGTAATGCCCCTTTAACTTAGAATTTTGGCCAAAATATACTACTGCAACAGTTTGTCATCGCAACTCCTCTGAAACCACACAACAGAATTTCATGAAACTTTGTAGATAATAAGGACATACTATGTAGATGTGCATATCGACAAGAAATTACGATTCAATTTTTTTCTAGAAGTTATGCCCCTTTTACCTAGAATTTTGGCCAAAATATACTACTGCAACAGTTTGTCATTGCAACTTCTCTGAAACCACACAACAAAATTTCATGACACTTTGTAGATAATAAGGACATACTATGTAGATGAACTTATTGCAGGAAATTACGATTCAATTTTTTTTCTAGGAGTTATGCCCCTTAGAACTTAGAATTTTGGCCCAATTATACTACTGCAACAGTTGAAACTTTGTAGTTTATGAGGACATAATATGTTAATTGTGCATATCCACAAGAAAATTTTTATCAGTTGACTTTTGTAGAGTTATGAGTCTTTGAACTTAGGAATCTGGTGAGATTTTGTTTGTCAAGTGACAATGTGGGGGTGTGGGGTATGTGAGGTTCTTTAATTTTTTTATTAAAATTATTTTTAGGGTTTCCCCTTAGCAAATCATGGACTTTGCAAGGGGAAGGGTTTATCATTTTGTGGAGCAAGATCACTGGGTACTTCTACTTTTTTTCCAGTGTGCTATATTCACAAATATCAGTTTAAAGTGTCTTTTATACCATCTCTTGGGCAGGTAACAAGTAACTTTCTAGTGGTATACTAATTAAGTATAACTGATTTTTCTTTTCAGATACTGATAACATGCCTGTCTACATCACCCAGGTATTGTACATATATCAAAGATAAATTAGGTCCAGAAGACAAAGCTACTCTGCATTTTATTGGACCTTATGATATATTAAAGGCAAGGGAGAGGAGCCAGCTGATAAAAGCTTTTCTACGTTTAGGAAACCGACAAAGATTAGGAATACCAAAAGTATAATCTGCCTTTTGTGTTACTAGAATCTGCTCACCCTATCAAAGCTAAAGTGAATACCAAAGTTGATTCATAGTAATGAATATAGAGGTGTAATACCACCAAATCATGGTACGTCACATCTGGTTGCATACGAAAGTAGGTCTTAAAAAATATTCCCTTGAATTTGACCGTTGTAGGTAATTAATCCTACATTTTATTGCAGTAAAACTATTTCTGTGTCATAAACATATGTCTTGGGTATTTCAAAACACCATTATTTTTATTTGTGATTTCTATAGAAAATTTTGTAATCTTGAGGTTACATGGTTACTAAACCTTGTACACAGATAGAATAAGAGGAGAAATTTGATTGGTTAACTTCCAATGATTTTTATTTTCTTATATGCAATGAAATGTTATGTGAAACTTTTTCTATAGAACTGGACAGGATAAAACTTTACTCATGCCAAGTATTTCTTTATTTGAAACAAAGATAAATTCTGCACAATTTTTTGAAAAGTGCAAATTTAACAAAGACTAATAGGGGAAAATCAATGATGGTATTACACCTAGAGGTGGAATCTCTTAAAATACATTTATTTTTTAGTACAAAATCTTAGTGAAATTGTTGCCACAACATTTTGTAATTCAAGAACAAAGCAACAAAAAGTTTATTTATACAGCATCAGAGTTATTTTCAGAGCTAGATATAAAGATATGTATATATATTAACATTATTGTGACATAGGAAATGTACTAGAAAATGCAAGAATGGTGAAATTCATCTATTATCCATTACTTATCATCCCCTGTTTGACACATTGCAAGGGACATAGAAATACCCTGCATCCATCCAGTCTTGTAAGTGCTCTCCTGTGTACTATTCTTGCAAGATATTTATAGAATTTATATTGAAGGTCAGCAATGTCTAGAACAAGTTTGAAAAATCAGTGCAGATCAATTTTTATGCCCCCGCCATAGCGGAGGGGGTATTGCGATTAACCCTTGTCCGTCTGTACGTCCGTCCCAAAATTGGTTTCCCTTCTCTAACTTTAGTTTGCCTCCACCAAATGTTATGAAATTTATACACAATGCTTATTACCACAAAAACACAGATCAAGTTTGAATTTTGGTGGCGTCACTTTTACTGTTCTAAAGTTATGCCCTTCTACAAATGGAAAAATTGTTGACTTTTTGGTATCCCTTCTCTTACTTTAGTTTGCCTCAACCAAATGTTATGAATCTTATGTTGTGTTTTGTGTACTATTGTTTGTCTGTTTGTCTTTATCTTTTGTAGCCATGGCGTTGTCAGTTTATTTTTGATCTAGGAGTTTGAATGTCCCTCTGGTATCTTTCGCCCCTCTTATATGCACAATGCCAATTACCACAAAACACAGATCATGTTTCAATTTTTGGGGCGTCACTTTTACCGTTCTTGTATAAAAATTACCATCATGTAACATCTATCAGCCCAGCCCTGACATATAAAAGTATATTTACAGTAAACATCTTATTTATTTGTAAACCTGTTTTCTCTTAACCATACATACAGATTTTATTACTATTTGCCTTTTTAGTTCACCTGGCACGAGGTCCACTGTGAGCTTTTGACATCACTTATTGTCAACTGTCGTCTTCTGTTAAATTATACATAGATCATCTCCTCTGCAACTACTAAACCAAATTTAACCAAACATGGCAAAAATTATCAACGGGATATCTATTTTAAAAAGTGTGTCATCTCAACCTGCCTGCCGACAAACATGGTTCACATGGCTAAAAATATAAGAGCAATTTTTGTCTATTAACTTGAAAGCGCTATAGATAAAGAAAATTGGGCAGGAACAAATATTTCAGAATGATGAGATCTACATAATATCATTTGACATCAAAACTGTCAGATCACTTCTTATACGAGTTATTGCCCTTAATTGAGTTTAGTAAAAAGTTATGTTTGCCTATTATTTCGAATTATGATAGATAGACAGAAACTTTAAATAGCAAAAATGATCAACAAGACAAGAAAATTAATAAATAAGTCAACATTATTGAAATCCCCAGTCAACCCCTTATTGAAGTTGTTGCCCTTTAATGACGATGTTTCCCTTTTTTTCCAGGATTACCAATTTCTTGAAAACTATGATAAATAAAACTTTAAAATGCAAAAATTATTGGCAAGACAAGATCAACAAATAAGTCAATATTTTGCAGTTTTGTCTATTTCCTTGAAAACTATATAGATAGATAAAAAATTGTAATAGAAAAATGATCACCAGGACAACATCTACAGATAAGCCATAATGGCTGAAATCTTTAGTTGATTTGATTAAATTTTTTGAGTTATTTACCATTTAATGATAATTATTACTATTTTTTTTCTTTTTTGCCTTTTATCTTGAAAACTATAATAGATATATAGAAACTTTAAAAACAAAAAAATATTCAGCTGAATAGAATCTACAAATGTGTTAAAATGACTTAAATTGCAAGTTAACTAATAAAGTTATTCTCCTTTTATGATGATTTTTACTTAAAAGTGGCCATTCTGAAAGATGCAGGTGAGCAACACAGGCTCTTTAAGAGTTCTGTTTATTGACAAAAGCATTAAAAGACAGGTGTTAAATTTTAACTGAATGTATTCGACTTTGTTCTTATATCTATATTGTTATTCTTATTTGTGCATATGCAAAAATGATGGCAGTTATTTATACACATTAATAGATAACTTGTAAAAGAAATATGTGATATTTAAACAAAAAATAATCTACTTGATTGTGTTTTACTTTGAATATAAGTTTGCTTTCTATTATTATGGACAATAAAATCAATTCTTACTTTGTTTCTGTTTAAGATGATGAATTGTGCAGGAACATATATATAAATAGTAACAATATAATGCATTGAACTTTCTTGACCAGATTTTATTTTTACCTGAGCCACAACAAAACTTCAGACTCGCCTATAAAATGCTATATTTTTGAGTAACTACACATTCAAATAATTTATTTAATAAATAGTGTTTTTTTATTTTAATCAGTATATTACGGGTGAAATATTCTATATATTTACTAAATTTTTAAAGAGAGTTTTCAATTGCAAAAATTGTACTTGCTAAACATGTAATTTTAATATGTTGTTACTGATGACAAAATAGAGTTCAAGTTCAATAATGACGATTTTGACTTTTACCGTTCAAGAGTTATGGCTCTTGAAAGATCGTAAAATGGTGTTTCCATTCACGTTGTTGCATTTACTCACAAACCATTCAATCTAAGCTTTTCAAATTTTAATATGCTGATACTGATGACAAAATAGAGGTCAAATTTGATATTGACGATTTTCACTTTCACCAATCATCAGTAATGGTTCTTGTGATATTGCCAGGACACAAATAAATGCTAATAAATCTGGTTTGCTGTCGTTGTGACAGCCTCTTGTTATTGGTTGCAGTCGAAACTCGCTGCATCCAATCAAAAAGCGCCTATAACATGAACACGTGTAAATGTAAGACGTGTTTGTAAACAGTTGCCACATGTTTATTGTGCAACAAGTCTTTACATCCCTAAACATATGAAAATATTAATTGACAACTTGAAGGTTTTTAATCAACTATTAGAAGTTCCTGTGTGTATGTCTCATGCACAAATGCATGAATGTTGACATATATTTTTCGTTTCCGGCTTTACCAAGTGTGTAGAATCTACATGTTTTTACCTCCAAATTGAAGAGTTCAAGTTCTACCATTGGTCAAGAATAATGTATTTGGAATGGGTGTGACTTTAATCTTCCAATAGATGGCGCAACATTGTTATCACAAATCTTGACTCAATCCACCAAGGGTGAAGAGAACGGGTGTTGATGGTAACCTTTGGCTAGCGAAGATAATGAACTAGGCGTTTTCACTAATTAAAAGGAAAATAATGTCAACATTGAAATTGTCATCTTCGTCATCGTCTGAATACTTTTAGTTTTCGCACTCTAACTTTAGTAACAGTGAATAGAAATCTATGAAATTTTAACACAAGGTTTATGACCACAAAAGGAAGGTTGGGAGTGATTTTGGGAGTTTTGGTCCCAAGATTTTAGGAATAAGGGGCCAAAAAAGGGCCCAAATAAGCATTAATCTTCGTTTTCGCACAATAACTTTAGTATAAGTAAATAGAAATCAATGAAATTTAAACACAAGGTTTATGACCACAAAAGGAAGGTTGGGATTGATTTTGGGAGTTTTGGTCCCAAGATTTTAAGAATTAGGGGCCAAAAAAGGCCCAAATAAGCATTTTCTTGGTATTCGCACTATAACTTTAGTTTAAGTAAATAGAAATCCATAGTTGAAAGCAAGCTATGAAAGACCCTAATCTGATAAAAAGTAAAACCAAACAATAACCAGAAACATATGTATTAGACAAGTGCAACCACTGAATTACAGTCTTGTTACCTTGAGACAGTAAAAAAAACATAACCTCGGAATTAAAGTCTCCTGAATTTGAACAGGGTTCAACCCTCCTCTAAGCCAGGACAGTGGTTTAACATCATCACAAAATTAAACTAAAACACTAGAGACATAAAGTACTGATCTATGAGTACTCACAGTTACTGCAAGCTAGTTTCCAATTAATTGCAGCAACAACTAATGAATGAATCATGTTTGCAGACTAAAATATCAATTAGTACTGTGACTACTATTTTAATAATATATGTGAAAAGATGTCAAATGCAGTCTTTTTTTAAATGTATTGGTTAAATTTCACAAGTTAGTCATTGTTTAAAATTATTTGTTCCAATTATTGAAAGAATGCACCCATTTTGTGAAATAAGGATTATATCTTCATGATCTTGTCAATGAAGAACTTGTGTCAAATGCATTCCTGATTACAAAATTAATATTATTACCAATCATATCTGAGTATATAAAAATCCAAAATTTAAAACCTACCACAAACACATTATGTCCACTCTATTTTGTTTATTTGCTTAAGCTATATCAAATGGTGTCTGCCATGTTGGATTGTAGCAGAAAACTATCTGCCTAGATTTTTAAAGAAATGTGCAATTTTTTAAAAGAAGAATGTTTAATTCATTCCTTAAACTTTTTCTAAATGAAGAACATGGTGTCTTCTGTCATGTTTTTTACAAATACAGAAATTTAAGTTAATTATGTATGCACTTTTTGCTTTTAGGTCTATCAACAAGTGCAAACCATCTTGAATAGTGTAAACTCGAAACAAATGTATTGAATTTTACTAATGGAAGTAAAAAATGTTTTAATTTTTTCAATTATATTATCTTACTGGGTTTTACTGTGAGTTTTAAGTTTGCTTGTGAGCAGGACAATGAAATAAATCTACACTACCAAGAAATTGTATCTTAAACTTAATAAAATCAACATGGACTAATCTAGTATCTAGAAGACCAATGTAGATTCGATATCGATACACGACTTTTCGTATGCATGTTGTTTTGTCCACATGGCCTGAATCCTCTTTCTTGAAAATTGATGACTGAAGTTGGCTGTAACCAATTCTCATATAATCTGAAGAATGATTGTAGGTTTAAATTAATAGGCAGCAACTTTTAAAAATCAATGTAAGTGTGTTAGCCATATTAGGTGAGGTCTTATTTTAGCATAAATCAATACTTCAGTCTGTGTTAATACAAAGATGTATTTATATTTTTACATGTGGTATTCCTATCGAATGAATTTTTGAGTTACTTGCATTTGAGATATATTTATTTAAGACTATTGGATCACACATTTTTATGCTTCCTTTGCAGTTCATCTTATACATTGTTATATTAAGTCTTTTGTTTGATTGAACACATGACAAATCTTTATTTAATTTATTATAACTTTTCATGTGGTTTTATTATTTGAGTTTGATTGTCAAGTTATAGAAATTGTGTTTCTCATAAGAAGTCATATGTATATGTGTAATCTGGAGCGTTTTGACAACATAAATGTATTTAGCAGACTTTTAAAACCTGTTTTCTTTCATCCTGATGTCCTTATTCTCAATTTAAACGCACAATTAATGTGTTTATGTGAAAAAAAATCAAATAAGCAACTCGCTCTCACCCTCTTACACAACCTAACAAAGAAATAGAGTTTAGAGCATTTCTGACATAGGATAAAATTGTTTTTCAGGTCAAGATTATCTACAAACGTAACAACACATTGTTTGGTTGCTGCCCCTATAATGTAATTTTAAGGAACACCGATTTTTGCATTTTTTTATGTTGTTTATTGACGACAAACCATTTTCTATATTTGAAAATGCCTGTACCAAGTCAGGAATATGACAGTTCTTGTCCATTCGTTTTTGGTGCGTTTTGTCATTTGATTTTGCCATGTGATTATGGACTTTCTGATTAGATTTTCCTCTTGAGTTCAGTATTTTTGTGATGTTGCTTTTTGGTATGATATATACTTTTTATACTGACAATGTAGACAAAGGTGTATTCCCCTTTACTATTTTTGAATTATTGGCTTCTAAACACTAATTCACTGATATTTTCCAATATCTACCAGGCCTCTTGTTTCAACTTCATCAACCTTGCAGTGCAAATGGAGTGGGAAACAAAAATCAAACATTCACTGATAGGTAAATACTAGTAGAAAAAATGTTTCTTAAAGAATAAATTTAATACAACAAATCATCTGTAAAGTGATCCACATGCTCTGTGTTGATTTTTTTTTTTTATCAAAGTCAAGATTTGGTAAAATTTAGTAACAAACTCATAAGTAAATAAGCCTGCAATTAACAACCACTGAATGATATATTTATTTTTGAAAACACATTATAGAATCATAATCAATTTTAAAATGTAACATACTGGACTTAGATAAGTATATATTAAGTTCAATAATTTTAATAACATTTGAATGACATGAGATATTTTCCTGAATTTAGGTAGATTTTTGTTGTCGGAATATTTGAGATAGCATAAGCTGGCAAGAACTTTTTTGGTGTAGCTGTGATGAAAAATTGTAATTTTCATTTATGTGTTTATTATGTAGATGCATTTCCATTTCATGGACTTATACACTTCAGTCAACATGATAACTTATGCAAATCTATTCTGTTTATACATTGTACAAAAACATTTTACATTTAATTGATGCCAGTTTATTATTATATCATTATTTTTCTTTGAATAAGCTTATACATATAAACTATATTTATTGAAGTTGAATGAACTTATTTATATACACAATGAATTTATGGATTAAGATAAATTTGTAATTTTTGAATAAGCACTTATTTATTATTAATGCAGGCAACGGGTGAAATTACTTTTTATTTTGGAAATATTTTAATAGCAGATATATATATTTATAAACCGATTGAATTATTACTTTTTTTTTTTGCAGAAAATGTAATCAGTTTTTCGTGTTGATATGTAAACATTATAATTATAATTTTTATTCTTTATTATAATATTCCCATTCATGTATATGTTAAAGAAATAAACAATGTATATACTTGTAATTTTTGTTTATCATTTTGATTAATATTCTTAAAAGCAATAAAGATTAATTAAATATGAATCAAATGAATCATTCTAATTGATAATATTTGATTGACACAAGAAAATGTGGTATGATTGTCAAGGCTACCACGCTCCACCAGGGACTACATTATGTAGAAGGTCATTAACTAAAGGTTACAGGACAGTCTTTCCCAATGAGCAAACCAATCTTAGTTTTTAATTGAAAAGGAATAGAATCTGTTGCTGTTATTATTTAAAAAATCCATTTGTCTGACCCAAGTCAGTGTAATTTGTATGTCATGTTCTGATGAAGCCTTTGTTCTTCTTCTTTCATTGTCTTTTGAACTTGGTGTTACGAATAGATTTTCTATGTAATTTTAAGGGCCTGTTTATTTCTGTTACAAAACTATGATAACATGAATAGATATAAGTATAACCTTAATCTTATTCCTTGTGTTCCTTCTTGGTGTACACATTAACTGTACCTTGAAGTACTGACCAATATAATCTACAAACACCCAACCCTTGTGAGTACTAATGTATGCAACCATTAAGACTTTCAAAATGCTTTGTCTTCTTGGCATACACATTAACTGTACCTCAAGTACTGACCAATATAATCTATAAGTATCCAATCGTAGTGAATACTAAGTTGTGCAACCATAAAAATTTTAAAATGCTATGTCTGGTGGACGTACACATAAACTGTACCTCAAGTACTGACCGATATTATCTACAAACATACAACCCTTGTGAGTACTAATGTATGCAACCATTAAAACTTTCAAAATCCCCAGCCTTCTTGACATACACATGAACTGTACCTAAAGCATTGACCAATATGATCTACAAACATCCAACGCTCGTGAGTACTGAATTGTATGCAACCATTAAAACTTTGAAAATGCTTTGTTTTTTTGACGTACACATTAACTGTACCTCAAGTACTGACTGATATTATCTACAAACATGAACCGAAGTTAATATATGAATAGCGGTTTAGGGCGACCAGAGGTAAAAAACGTCAATGAATGTGTTTGGTGACCAGAAGTAACCAAAGTGAACGATTGTGTTATGTGAGCATTATAGTAAGGTGACCAGAGGTCAACATAATGAATATATGTACGAGGTGACCAGAGGTTACCAACATAAATGAGTGTGTTATTTGATCAAAGAATCATTGTAACTGGACCAGAGGTAAACATTGTCAATATGTGTTCAAGGTGAGCAGAGTTAACCTAAGACAACATATGAAGAGTGGTGTCTGATCACCTTAGTCAATATTGCTAGTGTGAACAGTGTGTTACTTGCTATATTTTTATACCCTTCCCAAATTTGTTTCTTCATGTTTTATGACATAAACTACATTTGTAAAAAATTTTGGGTCATGGATTTTGAATTAATGTAATCACTCCTTTTGTAATAGCAACGTTGACAGTTTTGTGAACTTCTGATGAACAGACTCTACAGGCGAAAGGACTCAGTCTAACATGTATCAGGGGAAACGAGTACCAATTAATGTTAACGTTAAGTAGACACAGCCTGTTGGAAAGTTTTATTGTAATTTCTATGATAGAAAAAAAGAAGAATATTGTTCCAATCAAGGGCCCTTAAAGTACACATAAAAAATGCATCATGATTTGTATATGCATTTATCGGTTAGAAAGCAAAATTAAATTTGAAGGTCCCATCCAAAGGGTGAAAATAAAGGAAGCAAAAGGAGGTGTTCCACGCGGAATATTTGTATTTTATGAACTCTTACGTACGGTGACCTATAGTTGATAATGTCTGTGTCATTTTGGTCTTTTGTGAATAGTTGTCTCATTGGCAATCCGTTGAAAGTTTGCAAATATCCTTATGACCAAATTACACGGATGATAAATATTCACCATTTGTTACGTTGCCGTGTTCTAAGCGTATACATGCAGGTCATGAATTAATTTGTTGAATGAAATCAAATTGGAGCTTATAATTCTTCTATACAACAAGTATTGTTGACCTATTGCTTATAGTTTAAGAAAAATTGACCAAAACACAAAAAATTAACCTGAGCAATGAACCGTGAAAATGAGATCAAAGTCAATTAAACCTGCGAGACTTTATTTAGAATATCGTTGATCATCTCAACGAGATTGATTTTCTCGCTTGAACCGGGACGGCGAAATCGAGAAAGGCAATCGAGTTGAGATGACCAATGATAATCTGTTTATAGCTATTCTAGCAACGCCACGTGCCTGCTTAGTTTTTAGCTATAATTTTCCTTCTCAAGCAAGTAGCACGAACTGAAAAATTATCACAAAAAAAGATCAAAGGCAAAATGCACAAAATAGCGATAATGACAAATACATAATGATATATTTGCATACAACAAATAATAATATTAACGGTACCAATTTTCTTGCACCAGATGCGCATTTCGACAAAACATGTCTCTTCAGTGATGCTCGTGGCCAAAATATTTGAAATCAAAAGCTTATATAAAAGATGAAGAGCTATAATCCAAAAGGTCCAAGAAGTATAGCCAAATCCGTTGACCTATTGCATATAGTAACAGAAAAAAAGACCAAAACTCAAAACACTTAACTGTAACCACTGAACCATGAAAATGAGTTCAAGGCCAATTGACACCTGCCAGCTAGACATGTACACCTTACAATCATTCCATACATCAAATATAGTAAACCTATTGCAAACAGATTAAGAAAAACAGACCAAAACACAAAAACTTAATTATAACCATTAAACCAAGAAAATGAGGTCAAGGTCAGATAACACCTGTCAGTTGGGCATGTACACCTGACAGTCCTTCCATACACCGAATATACAAGACCTATTTCTTAGAGTATCTAAGATATGGACTTGACCACCAAAACTTAACCTTGTTCCCTGATCAAAAAATGAGGTTGAGGTCAAGTGAAATCTGTCTGACGGGCATGAGGATCTTGCAAGGTACGCACATACCAAATATAGTTATCATATAACTCATATTACTAGTACTCTTAATAGGAGAGAAATTAACATTAAAAAAAAATCTTAACTATTTTCAAGTCGTCACACAACCATAAAAATGAGGCCAAGGACAATGGACATGTGACAGACGGGAACTTCGTAACATGAGGTATCTATATACAAAGTATGAAGCTTCCAGGTCTTCCACTTTCTAAAATATAAAGCTTTTAGGCAGGTAGATAACGCCGCCACCGAAGTCGCCGCCCTATCCTTGTAGCGAGCTTTCTACGACATGTGTCCCAGGTTCGACAAATACCTGAAACATATCTTCTAGCATACATTAATGTTTAACTACCTTTCGATTGCTGTTCTTCATTCTACAATAGCTATTAAGACATCAAACTTCATTATAAAATGAGAACCCTTTTGTTTCAAATTGTTAGTGTGCATAGTAGAATAAGCCACGAAGCAAGAGCCCCACGTGAGCTGTGGTCTGTTGATGAAGTGGTAGTAGGTTCTTCTCTAAAAAAACGATTACTTTTAGCCGTCGTGAAGAAGCTCAATGGAATTTACATTATATTTTGGAGAAATTGTCTCTTTAATGATGATAATTCAATAAATGGAAATAAACTAAGAACCTACAGAAAATTTAAAGTAAAGTATGAACTAGAAAAGTACCTTATATTGAATTTAGATAAAAATGTTACAAAAAATTATGCTAAAATAGGAATAAGTAATTATAGTATGTTGGCTGTTGATCGCGGTAGATACAACAAAACAGCTTTAGAAAATAGAATATGTCCTTTATGCCATAAAGAGGTGGAAGATGAATTTCATTTTATCATAACATGTTCAGAAATTAATAAAACTAGGATCAAAATGTTAGATGAAATTTCTAATATTGTCCCCTGTTTTAATAAATCAAGATTTTTTAAAATTTTTATACGACCGCAAAATTTGAAAAAAATTTCGTCGTATATTGCTATCACGTTGGCGTCGTCGTCTGCGTCGTCGTCGTCGTCGTCGTCGTCGTCGTCCGAATACTTTTAGTTTTCGCACTCTTACTTTACTAAAAGTAAATAGAAATCTATGAAATTTTAACACAAGGTTTATGACCACAAAAGGAAGGTTGGGATTGATTTTGGCAGTTTTGGTCCCAATATTTTAGGAATTAGGGGCCAAAAAGGGCCCAAATAAGCATTTTCTTGGTTTTCGCACTATAACTTTAGTTTAAGTAAATAGAAATCTATGAAATGTTGATACAAGGTTTATGACCACAAAAGAAAGGTTGGGATTGATTTTGGGAGTTTTGGTACCAACAGTTCAGAAATTAGGGGCCAAAAAAGGGCCCAAATAAGCATTATTCTTGGTTTTCGCACAATAACTTTAGTATAAGTAAATAGAAATCAATGAAATTTAAACACAATGTGTATGACCATAAAAGGAAGGTTGGTATTGATTTTGGGAGTTAAGGTCCCAACAGTTTAGAAATTAGGGGCCAAAAAGGGACCCAAATAAGCATTTTTCTTGGTTTTTGCACCATAACTTTAGTATTTATAAATAGAAATTTATGAAATTTAAACATAAGGTTTATGACCATAAAAAGAAGGTTGGTATTGATTTTGGGAGTTTTGGTCCCAACAGTTTAGGAATAAAGGGCCCAAAGGGTCCAAAATTAAACTTTGTTTGATTTCATCAAAAATTGAATAATTGGGGTTCTTTGATATGCCAAATCTAACTGTGTATGTAGATTCTTAATTTTTGGTCCCGTTTTCAATACTATAAGCAATAGGTCTAGTATATTCGGTGTATGGAAGGACTGTAAGGTGTACATGTCCAACTGGCAGGTGTCATCTGACCTTGACCTCATTTTCATGGTTCAGTGGTTATAGTTAAGTTTTTGTGTTTTGGTCTGTTTTTCTTATACTATATGCAATAGGTCTACTATAATTGGTGTATGGATGATTGTAAGGTGTACATGTCTAGCTGACAGGTGTCATCTGACCTTGACCTCATTTTCATGGTTCAGTGGTTATAGTTAAGTTTTTGTGTTTTGGTCTGTTTTTCTTATACTATATGCAATAGGTCTACTATAATTGGTGTATGGAATGATTGTAAGGTGTACATGTCTAGCTGACAGGTGTCATCTGACCTTGACCTCATTTTTTCATGGTTCAGTGGTTATAGTTAAGTTTTTGTGTTTTGCTCTGTTTTTCTTATACTATATGCAATAGGTCTACTATAATTGGTGTATGGAATGATTGTAAGGTGTAGATGTCTAGCTGACAGGTGTCATCTGACCTTGACCTTTTTTTTAATGGTTCAGTGGTCAAAGTTAAGTTTTTAGTTTTGGTCTATTTTTCTAATACTTTATGCATTAGGTCAACTATATTTGGTGTATGGACATATTTTATGATCTTTATGTTGGTTAGGCTGGTTTAATTTGACTTTGACCTCATTTTCACGGTCCATTGCTAAGTTTTAAGTGTTTGTGTGTTGTGGTCTGTTTTTCTTTATTTATAAGCAATAAGTCAACTATATTTGTTGTATTGAAAAATTGTTAGCTGTACATGTCTGCCTGGCATGGTTCATCTGACCTTGGCCTCATTTTCATGGTTGATTGATAAATGTTTCCTTTTCTTGGTTAATGTTGAGTTTATGTGACAGTTGTAATAAAGCTTTATATTTAGGTCTATCAAGATAGTATCAGGAATTAGTAAAGAAGGCGAGACATTTCAGTGTGTGCACTCTTGTGGTGTAGTAAGATAGTACTTTAATGTTAGATGGGCTATCTATTGAACCATGCTTGATGTAATTGGTTTTTTTTTTGTGTAGCGCGATAGTACTACGATTTTATATGGTATATCTATTGAAACATGCTTGGTATATTTGGATTTTATTGTTTAGTAAGATTGTACTATCATGTAAGATGGTCTATCTATTGAAACATGTTTGGTATATTTGGTTTTTATGGTGTAGTAATATAATTATATGATGTTAGATGGTTTATCTATTGAAACATCCTTGGTATAATTGGTTTTTATTGTGTAGTAAGATAGTACTATAATGTAAGATGGGCTATCTATTGAAACATCCTTGGTATAATTGGTTTTTATGGTGTAGTAAGATAGTACTATGATGTTAGATGGTCTATCTATTAAAACCTGCTTGGTATAATTACTTTTTATTGTGTAGTAAGATAGTACTATGATGTTAGATGGTCTATCTATTGGAACATGCTTGGTATAATTGGTTTTTATTGTTTAGTGAGATAGTACTACGATTTTTTATGGTATATCTATTGAAACATGCTTGGTATAATTGGTTTTTATGGTGTAGTAATATAATTATATGATGTAAGATGGTTTATCTATTGAAACATCCTTGGTATAATTGTTTTTTTATGGTGTAGTAAGATAGTACTATGATGTTAGATGGTTTATCTATTGGAACAGCCTTTGACCAAAGGGTCAAAAATTAAACTTTGTTTGATTTCAACAAAAATTGAATGTATGGGGTTCTTCAATATGCTGAATCTAACCATGTATTTAGATTTTTATACGACCGTATATTGCTATCACGTTGGCGTCGTCGTCCTGCGTCGTCGTCGTCGTCGTCCGAATACTTTTAGTTTTCGCACTCTAACTTTACTAAAAGTGAATAGAAATCTATGAAATTTTAAAACAACGTTTATAACCACAAAAGGAAGGTTGAGATTGATTTTGGGAGTTTTGGTCCCAAAATTTTAGGAATTAGGGGCCAAAAAGGGCCCAAATAAGCATTTTCTTGGTTTTCGCACTATAACTTTAGTTTCAGTAAATAGAAATCTATGAAATTTTGACACAAGGTTTATGACCAAAAAAGGAAGGTTGAGATTGATTTTGGGAGTTTTGGTCCCAAAATTTTAGGAATTAGGGGCCAAAAAAGGGCCCAAATAAGCATTATTCTTGGTTTTCGCACAATAACTTTAGTATAAGTGAATAGAAATCAATGAAATTTAAACACAAGGTTTATGACCACAAAAGAAAGGTTGGGATTGATTTTGGGAGTTGAGGTCTGAACAGATTAGGAATAAGGGGCCAAAAAGGGGCCCAAGTAAGCATTATTCTTGGTTTTCGCACCATAACTTTAGTATAAGTAAATAGAAATCTTTGAAATTTAAACACAAGGTTTATGACCATAAAAGGAAGGTTGGGTTTGATTTTGGGAGTTTTGGTCCCAACAGGTTTTTAGGAATAAGGGGCCCAAAGGGTCCAAAATTGAACTTTGTTTGATTTCATCAAAAATTGAATAATTGGGGTTCTTTGATATGCCTGATCTAACTGTGTATGTAGATTCTTAATTTTTGGTCCCGTTTTCCAATTGGTCTACATTAAGGTCCAAAGGGTCCAAAATTAAACTTAGTTTGATTTTAACAAAAATTGAATCCTTGGGGTTCTTTGATATGCTGAATCTAAAAATGTACTTAGATTTTTGATTATTGGCCCAGTTTTCAAGTTGGTTTAAATCGGGGTCCAAAATAAAACTTTGTTTGATTTCATCAAAAATTGAATAATTGGGGTTCTTTGATATGCCAAATCTAACTGTGTATGTAGATTCTTAATTTTTAGTCCCGTTTTCAAATTGGTCTACATTAAATACCAAAGGGTCCAAAATTAAACTAAGTTTGATTTTAATAAAAATTGAATTCTTTGGCTTTTTTGATATGCTGAATTTAATCATGTACATAGATTTTTGATTATGGGCCCAGTTTACAAGTTGGTTCAAATCAGGATCCAAAATTATTATATTAAGTATTGTGCAATAGCAAGAAATTTTCAATTGCACAGTATTCAGCAATAGCAAGAAATCTTCAATTGCACAGTATTGTGCAATAGCAAAAAATGTTCAATTGCACAGTATTGTGCAATAGCAAGAAATCTTCAATTGCACAGTATTGTGCAATAGCAAATATTTTCAATTGCACAGTATTGCGCAATAGCAAGAAATATCTAATTGCACAATATTGTGCAATAGCAAGAAATTTTCAATTGATTGGAGTTATCTTTCTTTGTCCAGAATAGTAGTTGAATCAACTTAAATCATTGTTTTATACAATGCACAATGTATATTCACTTTTACTACCAACTGATAAATTAAAACACTCTTTACCATTCAGTGATAACAAGCACTTTTTGTTACATTTTAATATTTTATGATGTATTTAAATGAGTAGTTATTGTTTCAAACTCCATTAGAAATTTGAATTGAGATCAGTTTTGAAAAAAGGGAAAGGGGGATGTGAAAAAAAAATGGTGGTGGGGGGGGGGGGGGGGTTAATTTTTCTCATTTCAGATTTCATAAATAAAAAGAAAATTTCTTCAACCATTTTTTTGAGAGGATTAATATTCAACAGCATAGTGATTGCTCAAAGACAAAAAAATTATTTTAAGTTCATTAGACTACATTCATTCTGTGTCCAAAACCTATGCTGTGTCAACTATTTAATCACAATCCAAATTTAGAGCTGAATCCAGCTTAAATGTTGTGTCCATACTTACCCCGACCGTTCAGGGTTCAACCTATGCGGTCGTATAAAGCTGCGCCCTGCGGAGCATCTGGTTAATATTTGGACCTGGTTATCAAATTGGTCCACATTGAGGTCTAATTAAAGGGATCTAAAATTGAACATGATTTGGTTTCATCAAAGATTTAATTCTTGGGGTTTTATGATATGCTGAATCTAACCATATATTTAGATTTTGGATATTGGACCATAATAGGTTTTTAAATGTCCAATTTGAAATTTTTAAGTTTTTATGTTTGAGTTGTTAGACCACATTCATTCTGTGTCAGAAACCTATATTGTGTCAACTATTTATATTTATTTAATCACAATCCAAATTCAGAGCTGTATCAAGCTTTTATGTTGTGTCCATACTTGCCCCAACCGTTCAGGGTTCAACCTCTGCTGTCGTATAAAGCTGCCCCCTTCGGAGCATCTGGTTGATTGAGGTGCCAATTTGGGCATAATTGGTTTTTAAATGTCCAATTTGAAATTTTTAAGTTTTTATGTTTAAGTTCATAGACCACATTCATTCGTGTCAGAAACCTATATTGTGTCAACTATTTAATCACAATCCAAATTCAGAGCTGTACCAAGCTTTTATGTTGTGTCCATACTTGCGCCAACTTTTCAAGGTTTGACTCTGCGGTAGTATACAGCTGCGCCCTGCGGGGCATCTGGTTTGTTATTTTTTTGACTACTATAGAGCACTCTGCCACCAATACCCCAAAAGACATCAATCAGGTCTTCATAGGTGTGTGCATGACCTGATTTCAGTTTTTTTTAAGCCCCCCCCCCCTCCCAATGTTCTTTGGATGAAATTATTTTAATATATTAAAAGTCGCTTTTTTTTTATTTCATTATAAACTAGGGATCATTCTGATTTCAGTGATATCTAGTTTTATACAAGTATCTTTATTAATCCTTCCACCACTAAGGGTCACTCATGCATAGTCCCTAAAATATGATGTCATAGAGAAAAAAAATGTTGATTGCACCCTTGTGTAGGTGCACTCAACTCCAATCTTAATTAACTAGGGAAAAGTGCCATTATTGGATATTAATAAAAACATAAAAAAGAGAACTGTTTTGAACAGAGGATTTTATTTTATAGCTTAAAATACTGAAAGATTTGAACAAACAGTAAAATGATTCCATATTCTATAAAGAATTTGTGTTAGCATTTATAAGAAACATGATGTAGATGTTCTGGAAATTAAGTCTTACGAAAACAAAGGTCAAAAGACTGCTACTATAGTTTAATTCAACTTGTTTCATATTGTACTGTACAATGCACGCAAGTGACAAAATCCTCGTGTGTAAACTGTTAAAAAAGCGTGTATTACACGCGAATATCATGTCACTTGACATGTATGCCTGTATATCATCTTAAGATGGTACCTAACACTACAGGGAGATAACTCTGTAAAATCAGCAGAACGTTTTAATGACGTTGTGTTCATAAGGGAGGGCCCTCATGGGGTTTTTGATTATGTGATTACTTGGCCGTTTTTTTAATGATTATTTGATTATTAAGCCAAATATTTCATGATTATTTGATTACCTAGGACTGTATTTTTAGTTTATGATTATTTGATTACTAACGATAAGCAAATATTTAATGATTATGTGATTATATTGGCAAAAAAATGGTGATTATGTGATTACTAGGACCCCCCCATGAGGGGCATCATAAGGGAGTATTAAGCTTCTCAATGATCAAAATAAGTGTTTGTCAAACTGCTATATAACCAGTGTAATTTTTTCTGATCAAACGGTTGGTTCAAACTTTTTGAAATTTTTATATTTTTGTCAAAGGGTCAAAGTAAATACTTTGTCAACATTTTAAGAAAATTAAAGGAGCCAAATTAATTTGAGTTAAAGTGTTGGGTACCACCTTAACGAATTTATATCACAGGTTCTACAGCAGTAATATTTTCCCCCAAAAAAGGCCTTACAGATACTTTATGATGACTGATTTTTGTAGGACCTTGCTTCAAGTAAAAATAAATTGCAAAGATGGTTGAAATAAAAGCATATTTTGATTCACTAAGTAATTTAAATTTATTCATAAATATATTAATCCTTGTTCTTTACAATTTTAATCTTTTTTTCATAGTTGGTCCTATGGAGTATTGTTGTGGGAGATATTTACACTCGGAGGGAATCCTTATCCATCTGTACCTGTGGAAAGATTATTTGAACTTTTAAAAGAAGGTCATAGAATGGGCAGACCTCCATATGCTTCAGAAATAATTAATAAAACGATGCAGTCCTGTTGGCATGAGAATCCATCAGGGCGACCATCTTTCAATAACCTTGTTATTGATTTTAATAAAATGTTGACCTCTATGGACAACAGAAGTGAAGTAAGTATTTATTCTATAATTATGGAATTATCAGAAAAAATAAATAGTCAAAATGGTTTTTTTTATAAATTCATTTAAAGTTTGATATTTACTTTATAAATCTTGTTCTCAAATATATGTCTATATTATACAAATGTCAGTGTAATTTTGTATGTATTTTCTGTTAGGCCAGGGTTTTTCAATTTTGCTGGTTTACATATTTTTCACATTAAAAAGTCAGGTTGGTCGGTAGGAAAAAAAAGTAAAAAATATCTTTCAAGACCACAAATATGTAAAAAAAAATATCTTTCACATTTCTAACAATATGAGTGGTATGCTATTTTGTCATCATTTCTTAAATTTGTTATCCTTGAAATTTAATTACTCAACGGTTATAAACAAAAAATGTATGGTATCCTCATCCAAGTTTTGTCTACAGACAAAGACAACATTATATTGTCATTTCACAAACAGATCCTCATAGTTGTCTTCCTGGAATTCATCAGTTGTCATGCATTCCTGTTTGAATATCAATAATGGAATTTTGGATCCTCAATGCTATTCAACTTTGTACTTGTTTGGCTTTATAAATATTTTAATATGAGCATCACTGATGAGTGTTATGTAGACGAAACGCGCGTCTGGCGTACTTAATTATAATCCTGGTACCTTTGATAACTATTTGTTATCCAAAAGGAAGATTTTTGTTTTTTTTATTATTTATGAAACAAGAAAATTCCAAATTATTTTAACTTTAACTTGACGACTTCCACGTTTTGACAGGTTCATTTAATCTTTGAGGTGATACATCTTATTGAATTATGACAAAAAAGTGAAACAAACTTATTGTTATGGGTTTTGAACACAGGTTTCTCTCATCAAAATTATTTGGCTATTTTTAGCTCACCTAGCCTGAACTTTTACAAAAATCTCTGAAACTACTGGGCCAAACTTAACCAAACTTGGCCACAATCATCATTGGAGTAAAGTGTTTAAAAGATATAACCAAAATGGCCTCCATAGCTAAAAATAGAACATAAGGGTAAAATGTAGATTTGGCTTATATCTCTGAAACCAAAGCATTTACATCAAATCTGACATGGAGTAATATTGTTAATCAGGACAAGATCTGTCTGCCCTGACATTTTCAAATGAATCAGACAACCTGCTTATTAATTAGTAGTTTTAAGTAAACTTTGCCATTTTTAGCTATAACTAAAGTTGCAATACTTCTTCAAATATATTTTTTTTTCATTTCAGGAATATCCAAATCTAGATGATTGTAACAGTATACATCCCATCATATCATCATGATCATAGTCTCTCTCATGTACGAGGCATTCACTGACAACTGTGTTTTATACTAATAGGCAGTGGTTGTTTCATTATCTCAATCATCTAGATCGTCTTCCACATATTGAATTATACTTGACTTAATTGTTCAAAGAAGACAACCATGCATCTTATTCAATCTCATGTTTTTACAACAAGTGCTATAGTGAACAAAAAAAAAGTTTTTGTTGCTCTAATGTTCAACCTGTGCAACCTCATTGACACCAAAGACAAAGAAATACTATTAGAAATCCAGTGTCTGTGATTTTTTTTTTTGTGATTTGTGTTGACAAGGATAAATATGTTTAATCATGTAAAGTACAGGAACTTATTTCAAGTCATTTTTTAAATGGAAATGTCCAAAGTTTTTTGATGACAATTTATATTAATTGTGACGAAAATGCGTTCAAATGACGACGAACGAACTTCAAATTGTGATCTTTTGAGAAATAATGAAATTCAAATCAGCGAACTGTCCGGGAGTATTAAACAAATTATTTCGATCAAATGACGAAACTATACTCCTGGTTGTTGAAATGCCAACTGACTAATTTTACAGCAAAAATGTTCTTTTATAGTTATGATCTGTAAAATTTGCATCATTTTTCCACATTTTCTATATTAAATTTTACAACAAAATTAAGCTAACAATACACAGGATTGTCAATATAGTTTTTTCTGTTTTATCATTCTGAAAGTAGAAATTGTGCAGGCACAATACTGTTTTTTATTGGCTCATGCTTTGCAACATTATACACTATTTTATATATGATTTTGGTTATACTGTTGAATTACTTTAGTATACATTTCAATGAATACAAATGTACAAATTTTGATTATTTAGAAGAATGAAAATAAGTGAATTAAATTTTCATTTAAATTCATACATGTGTACATATTAAAGAAGCATAGCAGATGCAGTTTAGCAAGAGGAAATGAGAAGTTTTTGGTAAATGAAATGTGTTTAAGACAACCTTATGCTAAGCTTTTATCCACACACGGTACCAATAATAGCCAATTGCCTAAGGTTGCTTTGACCCGAATCCTTAGGTGGTAAAAGGTGGGACTATTTTAGTTGAGTTCCAAAGTTATGGTAGGGTGAAACAACCTCCTTTATTCTGCAATGCATAAAAAAAAATCCCATCGGGAAAGGTTTTGTCCACACTTAGTTCAAATGATGGGACCAAGGTGGGTAAGGTTTTATAAGGTTTAAAGTTTGGGTAGTGTTACCACCTTCCAACTTTAATTTATCAAAAATTCCCTACGGCACAGCTTTGTCAACAATAAGTACAAATGATAGGGAATTACCTAAGGTTGTTTGGACCCAACGACCAAGATGGGTAAAGTGCTTTAACTTTTTTATACGACCGCAAAAATTTTAATTTTTTGGTCGTATATTGGTATCAGGTTGGCGTTGTCGTCGTCGTCGTCCGAATACTTTTGGTTTTCGCACTATAACTTTAGTTTAAGTAAATAGAAATCTATGCAATTTAAACACTAGGTTTATGACCATAAAAGAAAGGTTTGGATTGTTTTTGTAAGTTTTGGTCCCAACAGTTTAGGAATTAGGGGCCAAAAAGGGCCCAAATAAGCATTTTCTTGGTTTTCGCAAGTTAAAAGAATACATGTCAGTTTTCAAATCCCATGTACAGAATAAGGATAAATCATGGATATCTAAAAAAGAGGGACGAAAGATACCAGAGGGACAGTCAAAATGCCAACGAGGTTCAGGTTTTGCTTTTCTTATTTTAAATGCTTCATGGGAATATAATATACAGCATTTTTATATTTAGAGAGCTTATATTCTTCTGCATTTTTTAATCTCGTCTATAAATAAAACTAACCTTTGGAGTACATTATCATATAAAGATTAAAATAAATTGCAAAAAATACCAAGTAGTCCAAGATCAAGATATTTATAAATATCTTCGAAGTTGTGATTGAGAACTTTGTTTTCCTAAAACATATCTTTTTTGCAGTTTAGCAAGGTTCTTAAATTGAAGAAAATACAGTTCTAAAATTAACATTGTTGATCTCAAGTAAAAATTGAATGTATAGTAAAAAAAAAGGCAGTGGCTATTTGACTGGCAGCGGCAAAATAGCAAATTTGCTATTTAGCCGGCTCTAATTAAATTATATTTCACTGGAATTAAAATATGTAAAAACAATAATCAAATATGAGATTGCTCATATAGAGAATAGATAAGCAACAATAGAGCTGAAAAACGCTCAGTGGTCAATTGTGTGATTGAACAGTATTGAACATTTATTGAACATTTAAACATTTTGAGATGAACAGTTTTCGAATGATTTAATGTATTGTTATTCTTATCTGTTATTGATTATAGTATCTAATAAAAAAAATATAAATCTTTTGCAATTTTCTTTATACATATGCATGTGCTTTATGGTTTCAAAAGGGTTAGAAATGCGTTCATTATATATATTCCGGACCATATGAGTATTTTGACCATACGTGTATGGTCATGACCATATGCGTATACTCATATGGTCCGACCATACGCGTATGGTCGGACCATATGAGTATAATACTCATTTGGTTTTTAACGGGCCGGACCATATGAGGTATATTTTTTTTCAAATTACATTATAAAAGAGGGACGAAAGACACCAAAGGGACAATCAAACTCATAAATCTAAAACAAACTGACAACGCCATGGCTAAAAATGAAAAAGACAAACAGAAAAACAATAGTACACATGACACAACATAGAAAACTAAAGAATAAACAACACGAACCCCAACAAAAACTAGGGGTGATCTCAGGTGCTCCGGAAGGGTATATAATGTTTCAATAATACAAAAACTTTATCTAAAAACATGACAATTTTTTAATTTTATAATCCAAAAACTTCGTAAAAATTGAATATTGATGACATAGTTAGTTTTCATCGCTAGTTACATTCGTGCATGTAGGCTTGGTTGACATTCACTTCCACATGGTATCATAGCTTTTTTGCATTTGCAAGAAATTTGTGCACGATCGTTTTCATTTACACATTTTGTTTGCGAGTGAAAACAAGCCTTTCTTGCAGCTGCATACAGTGATACCGAGCTCTTTGGCCATTCCGATGTCTACGGTGTTTTTAAGAAGCTCTACATCTCAAATATCGTAACATGACTGCAATACACCATCTTCACAACACAACTTAAATAAACTAATTGAATGTTACTTTCCAGTGCAGTGACTTCTTATATAAATGTAACAGTTCATTAAGAAGTTTTTGGTATTTAATTTTTTAGTCGACCTATTGCCATTTACTCGAAATAACAAATCGGTAATGACCATCGGTAATGACCATCGGTATAAAATGTGTTTACTATAAATTTGACAATTAAGTAAAATAACTATGTGAAACTTCTTATTTTTATTTAGCTTATCTTTTTATTATAATATAATAATAAAATTACCTACATGATAGCGTCTTTTTAATGAACGGTCATACCATATGCAGAGTTTAGAAGTATTTAAAAAAAGTAAACTGTAACAGAGTGTTAATTACCCCGACCATACGCGTACGGTCGGACCATATCAGTATATACCCATATGGTCATGACCATACGCGTATGGTCCAAATACTCATATGGTCCGGAACATATACATAAAATATACATAATAAGACATATAAAAATGTGAAGATGTGGTATGATTGCTTAAGAGACAACTCTCCACAAGAGACCAAAATGACACAGAACACATAAACAAGCAACGTGTCCACCGCAATATTCAATAAAAATAATAGCGCTAATAGGGGTATTTCATCTATAAGAAAACATTATTACCACCAGAGATATGAACTTAATTGAAAGTCCTTTTCTAAGAGGTGCAACGTACAACAAACGTATTATAAGTGAATAGGTAACAAATAGGTAACAGGGTATTTACCGAGTGCTGGAACGGGTACATGCGCTCTAATAGGGTAATTTCATCTCTAAGAACACATTGTTACCACCAGAGACATGAACACAATTAAAAAACGATTTATTTTAAAGTGCAACGTATACCCTGCGCATTAAAAGCGAATAAGGAACGAATAAGTAACCGGGTATTATCCGAGCGCTGGAACGGGAACATACGCGCTAATAAGGATATTTCATCTATAAGAACACATTATTACCACCAGAGATATGAACACAATTGCAAAATCCTTTTCTAAAAGGTGCAACGTACAACAAACGTAAAAAAGCGAATAGGTAACGAATAGGTAACAGGGTATTAACAGAGCTCTGGAACGGGTACATGCGCGCAAATAGGGTCATTTCATCTCTAAGAACACATTGTTACCACCAGAGACATGAACACAATTGAAAATCCTTTTCTAAAAGGTGCAACGTACAACAAACGTATTATAAGAACGTATACCCTGCGCATTAAAAGCGAATAAGGAACGAATAAGTAACAGGGTATCACTTTAGCGCTGAAACGGGTACATATATTCTATTAGGGTAATTTCACCTCTAAGAACCAATACTGTTACCACCAGAGACACAAAACTATTTCTTTTTTAAAGTGTAACGCATAACACACATTTTAAAAGCGAATAAGGAACGAATAAGTAACAGGGTACCAGTCGAGCGCTGAAACGGGTACATATGTTCTTTTAGGGTTATTTCACCTCTAAGAACCGACAGTTACCACCAGAGACACAAAATCATTTCTTTTTTAAAGTGCAAAGCATAACACACGTTTTAAAAGCGAATAAGGGTCGAATAAGTAACAGGGTATCACTGAGTCGAGCGCTGAAACGGGAAGATATGTTCTATTAAGGTTATTTCACCTTTTAGAACCGACAATTACAACCAGAGACACAAAAATATTTCTTTTGTTAAAGTGAAACGCATAACACACGTTTTATAAGCGAATAAGGAACGAATAATTAACAGGATATCAGTGTAGCGGTGAAACGGGTACATAGGCGCTAATAGGGGTTTTTCAACTCAGAGAACACATAATTACCACCAGTGACATGAACACAATTAAAAAACGATTTATTTCAAGGTGCAACGTAAATCACGCGTATTAAAAGCGATTAAGGAACGAATAAGTAACAGGATATAAACCGAGCGGGTCATTTCATCTATAAGAACACATTTCATCTCTAAGAACACATTGTTATCACCAGAGACATGGACACAATTGAAAATCCTTTTCTAAAAGGTGCAACGTACAACAAACCAAGGTGTATCTCTAGTAATATTTTCAAAGACCAGGGACCCTATATGACATACACAAGACCCCATGGTCTTATCCTAAGTAATATTTACAAAGACCAAGGACCCCATATGACATACACAAGACACCATGGTCTTATCTCTAGTAATATTTTCATAAGACCAGGGACCCAATATGACATACACAAGACCCCATGGTCTTATCTCTAGTAATAATTTCATAAGACCAGGGACCCAATATGACATACACAAGACCCCATGGTCTTATCTCTAGTAATAATTTCATAAGACCAGGGACCCCATATGACATACACAAGACACCAAGGTCGTATCTCTAGTAATATTTACAAAGACCAAGGACCCCATATGACATACACAAGACACCATGGTCTTATCTCTAGTAATATTTTCATAAGACCAGGGACCCAATATGACATACACAAGACCCCATGGTCTTATCTCTAGTAATATTTTCATAAGACCAGGGACCCCATATGACATACACAAGACGCCATGGTCTTATCTCTAGTAATATTTTCAAAGACCAGGGACCCCATATAACATACACAAGACCCCATGGTCTTATCTCTAGTAATAATTTCATAAGACCAGGGAACCAATATGACATACACAAGACCCCATGGTCTTATCTCTAGTAATAATTTCATAAGACCAGGGACCCCATATGACATACACAAGACACCAAGGTCGTATCTCTAGTAATATTTACAAAGACCAAGGACCCCATATGACATACACAAGACACCATGGTCTTATCTCTAGTAATATTTTCATAAGACCAGGGACCCAATATGACATACACAAGACCCCATGGTCTTATCTCTAGTAATATTTTCATAAGACCAGGGACCCCATATGACATACACAAGACACCAATGTCGTATCTCTAGTAATATTTTCAAAGACCAGGGACCCCATATAACATACACAAGACCCCATGGTCTTATCTCTAGTAATAATTTCATAAGACCAGGGACCCCATATGACATACACAAGACACCAAGGTCGTATCTCTAGTAATATTTTCAAAGACCATGGACCCCATATGACATACACAAGACCCCATGGTCTTATCTCTAGTAATATTTTCAAAGACCAGGGACCTTATATGACATACACAAGACACCATGGTCTTATCTCTAGTAATATTTTCATAAGACCAGGGACCCTATATGACATGCACAAGACACCACGATCTTATCTTTAGTAATATTTTCAAAGACCAGGGACCTTATATGTCATACACAAGACACCATGGTCTTATCTCTAGTAATATTTTCAAAGACCAGGGACCCTATATAACATACACAAGACACCACGGTCTTATCTCTAGTAATAATTTCATAAGACCAGGGACCCCATATGACATACACAAGACGCCATGGTCTTAGCTCTAGTAATATTTTCATAAGACCATGGACCATATATTACATATACAAGACACCACGGTCTTATCTCTAGTAATATTTTCATAAGACCAAGGACAATATGACATACATAAGGTGCAAATTGAACATACCTTGTGCAATGTGACGATATGCACGGCATGACATTTCAAGGCGCTTGTGTGCATAAAATGCTTCTAATATGCGTGGCTGCACTATTTCCCGTGCATAGTCTATTCAACTTCACAGGACAGAATTTAATGCATTTCTGTTTTGTTGTGTACGCTACTGACGACCACCTAGGACAGTTTGTTAAAAATAAAACACGTTGAGACTTTGTTAATCTCACAAACAAGAAATGCCACAAAACAGTCAGCCTTAAGTTACATAGATTTAATTATGACTATTGAACGTGTAGCTAGCCTAGCTGCTACATAGATATTGATAGCAGATAGACTAGCTACTCGTTAAGTAAAAAAAATCTCTCATGGATGTGTAACTAAGCTACTGGACCAACTTCAGTGGGAATCACTGCAACACAGACGATGGAAACAGTGTCTGGTGCTGTGTTACAAGACTCAACACGAGATGATTGCCATTCATCCAGCCAAATACTACACAACAGGGGACAGTAGGACCAGGGGCAACCATAAATTTAGAAAAACTAGAGTGAAGAGGGATGTATACTACCACTCATTCTTCCCAAGAACAACTAGAGAATGGAATAAACTCCCCGAATCTGTAGTGGAGTCTGGATCTCTAGAGGACTTCAGGGCCAGAGTGAATACCATCCCCTGGACCCAGCCACATCTGAAATAGACAGCAGGATAACCAGTGTACATAGATGTAATTAATATCATATTTTATTGTAAACACCGTCCAGTTTATTTCCTGGACTTTTACTTTTGGCCAGAAGAGTGGCCTCCTGTCTGTTTGAGATGCGCCCGAGTCAATTACACTTTACTACAGAGTTCGACTCGTAGTGGGAAGAAGAAGAAGAAGAAGAAGAAATGATAAAAAAAAAAACTTTGGAGACTAAATAATTGCAGGAAAGCAGGGTTGGGTATAACGGACCCACTTGTAGAAAAATAACCATATGTTAACATAAAGTTTTGTACAGATATTATTTCATTGTAGATTAGAGAAAACATATTTGTATCAAACTTTATGAAATTAACTATACTAATATTATAGTATTGCCATACCAACGCTGTTTATTGTATTTCGTGTATAAGAAGAGGTGGTGGCAATTTTTTAATACTTTTACCCCCCCCCCCCAGGGGCGGATGCAGGAATTTTCGAAAGGGGGGGTGCTAACCCAGGGCACCCAGGGCAAAGGGGGGGGGGGTGCAAAACATATGTCCCGATACAAATGCATTGATCGGCAAAAATAAAGGGGGGGTGCGCACCCCCGGAACCCCCCTCCTGGATCCGCCACTGCCCCCCATTTTCTTTGAATTTGGGTCTTTCTAAATTTCACTCTAGTTGCTAGGGTCACCCTACCCCAACTTTGGGCCTCAATTTAAAATGTTTCATAACTTTACCCACCTGGGTCTTTGGGTCTAGGCAAACTGTAGGGATTTTTGTTTATGAATTGCAGAATGAGGAGGTGATGTCACTTTTATTGTAAACATTAGTTATTTAATACTGAGAGAGGTCAGATTCGTCTTTGAATATCTTTCTACTTTGGAAATTAAAGTACTTTAACACATTTAATACAATGATTGGTTCATCAATTAGGCAAAAGTCTTTATTCAAAATTACATTCGGGGCTCATTTTGTCCGAATTGCACTAAGACGAATGAATGACCAATCAAACACGACATGTACATCAAATACAGTTTTTCACATTGGGTTGTCGGCCTTGAAATTCTTTTACACAAACAGCGTATTTTTAAATCAGAAGTTAACTGTCATTATTTATTTTAAACAACACATTCGTCTTATTTCAGGTCAAGAGTACTTGCTATTTATCAAGCTTCCTGATCACCAAATCTTAATTATACATGTTGTAATATCATACATAAAAAAACACCGATGTTTGTTAAATAGTTTAATGTATACTCTATGCACTGAAGCCAAGAAAGGTGAGGTCTGTTCCCGTTGAAATATTGTTAGTTACCTACAATGAATTTCAACACATCTACCTCAGGTTTCAACGGGGCCCTTTGACCTCAATAACATATGAGTATAGAATTGATTGGGATTGGGATTGATACACTTTAATAGAACAAGGACTTGTATAGGCTGTTTAGCATTAGTTTTTTAATTTTTGAAGTTGAAAATTATGTTACAGGGCACAAAGGTATCTTTAAATTTATTTCTTACTGAAAATCTAAAGCTATTAAACCATTGATGTGGGTTATACATCCAGTGAGTGGGAAGATGATGATCTCAGAGGTAGAGATTAACTTATAAAGATCAGTAGCCAGCTGGGCTACGAGACCTGAAAATTGCGCTTTTTGTTCAGAAATGGCGCATAGAGTGACACATGTAAGCTCCCACATGGCGCACAATATGTTTCATTTTGTATCTAAATGTTAAGATATTGTAAAATGGATATGATATATAATATATAAAACACCCGGCCCATTGAACCTTTTACTTTCAATTCAATATCAATGTTCTAATATCACATACTACATGCAATAAATCAACTATATTTGGTGTATGGACAGTGTTCAAGCTAGTCCTTTTCACAGGGCGGTCCACCCGCCCTTACCCGAGTGCCGCCCTGTGCCCTTTGTACAGTTTCCAGGGCGCCCTGCCTTTTTTTGAAGATGGATTGTATATTATTTTGTTCGTATTGATATGATCCGCCAATAACGAAATTTTACCTGGCTTTCTTTACGACTCCAAGCTAATCAACAGTAACATCAGGTGTCACAATCTGTTGTTCTAGGTTATCCGTTTATTGGATGGGTCATTAATGATCATCAACATTAATTCATTCAAATAGAATCGGTCCTGCTTCAGGTTAAAGTTTTTGGTCAAGGTATAGTTTTTGATGAAGCTGAAGTCCAATCAACTTGAAGCTTAGTACACTTGTTGCTTATCATATGATCTTTCTAATTTTAAAGCTAACTCAGACTTTTGACCCAAATTGCATGGTCCACATGAAATAGTACATAGTACACATGTTCCCTTTGATATGATCTTTCCAATTGTAATGCCAAATTAGATTTTTTACCCCCTTTTTTAATGGTTCACTAAACATAGAAAATGATAGTGCGAGTGGGGCATCCATGTACTATGAACACATTCTTGTTAATACTTATTTTCACTGTTCACTATATGATCCTAACATTGTGCATTTACAGCTGTTTTTTGCTGTATTGCCATTAAGCACGCGCACAGCAGAGGTAGAACAATCATGCATAATACACCAGTTACTTCTAAAAATACAATGACAGCTAATCACCTTAAGACAGTACAACATTTCTTTATACATTATAATTTAAAAGCAGGTAATCCAAACATAACATTGTACTTAAAACCATTAACAAGGAAACCCTTTTAATTTGTGATCTTCCCTTATATTTCCATTTCCGCTTGTTTTCCCCACTAAAATGTTATAAATATAAATAGATTTTCTACACCATGATGTATAACACACCTACCTTTGTTGGGTGAAATCATTATTTCATAAAAAAAAATATGGCAAGAGTTGTACACATGAGAGCGCTTAGTATACAATTTCCCAAATAGTTCATGTTTCAACGGGCATTATTCTTTTTAAAGTAAGTAATCCACACTGATTTTTGAACTCGTCCAAGATAAAGCTGATTTAACCTATGAGCCCAAGACATTGCTGATTTAACCTCTGATATAAGTTGTTTCTATGTACCCTTCAAAGCATTGTGTGAGAGGAAAAAAGGCATGTGACATATACAATATGTACATGCATGGTAAGCAATGGTAATTAAAAAAAAAACTGTCCACATAATTCGCAAGCCTATACCAATCAATCAAAATCTTTAGAAAAAATCTAGGACAAGTTTTATGATAAATGGGTCTCATTGGGGTCTAAGCGTGACGCGGGATTGCCGATTATTTTGTAAGCGTGAAACGTGAAAGTCAAATTATTGTGTCGTGAAAACGGGAAATGAGGTCTAGCGGGATCCAGGAAATGACAAAAAAATGAGAATTGCTTACGTACATAGTGTAAGCGGGAAACGGGAATGTGACAAAACAGTAAGCGGGATCCGGGATCGGCACACCCCAATGAGACCCCCTGATAACAAAAAGAATCTGCAGCTTATCGTTCAAACTTTTGAACAGGACAGGAGTCAGAAAATGTCTCAAAAGCACATATACTTTAAAAGGGTAAAGAAATAATCTTCTACCAATCTTCTGAAAAACAATATGAACTGACGGCAACGCCTATTCACATTAGGAAAAAAACAAATTATACAACGGTATTATATAGTTAACATGGTTAAGAATTAATCTAAGAAAGTTTCAATAAATTCTAAAATTTTAGAAGAAATGGAGGATACACCATATACACTCCCCATATATAGCAATGAACAGTCAAATATTTGCTAAGCGAAAACCCAATTAATTTGTGGAAGTTTGTTTGAACGAAATTCATTCACTGGTTTAGAAAAGTATATTTACGCAAAAAAGAAGCAGTTGGTACATATAGCAAAGAATACAATTTTCTTAAAAAAAGAAGAGAGGAAACAGCTAGTGCAAACATTTTTAGATATTAGAAAGTTATTAGAATTTCTTTGAGAACAGTGATACTAAGTTGTTAACAGAAATACTTTGTGGTGAAAGAAATATACACATACTTTGTAAGCAACTGGGATTCTAAGTATTATCATCACAACTTTGGACAGCCTTGGTTTTCTTGAGATACACATCAACACTACTTCAAGACTGGAAGTGCAAAACTATTCTACCTACATATACCCAGATATGATAAATTAATGTATTGCCATAAATAGTTTGGAAGGCTTTGTCTTCATGAGGTTCATATTATTTGAACCTAAAGTATAGACCAATTAAATTTTCATACATACTGTAAATCGATGCCTCGTGTAGAGAGTGCTACGGTCACTGCAAGATAAGAACCATTGTAACAGCTCTTTGAAGGGTCCATATCCAATTAACCTTCATTTTCCATTTGCAGTCCAAATTGCCTCGAACTTTCAAATCGGTCTACATTAAGGTCCAAAGGGTCCAAAATTAAACTTAGTTTGATTTTTACAAAAATTGCATTCTTGGGGTTCTTTGATATGCTGAATCTAAACATGTACTTTGATTTTTGATTATGGGCCCAGTTTTCAAGATGGTCCAAATCGGGGTCCAAAATTTAACTTTATTTGATTTTAACAAAAATTGAATATATGGGGTTCTTCAATATGCTGAATCTAATCATGTATTTAGATTTTTAATATTTGGTCCTGGTTATCAAATTGGTCCACATTGAGGTCTAAAAGGTCTAAAATTGACATTATTTGATTTCATCAAAAATTGAATTCTTGGGGTTCTATGATATGCTGAATCTAACCTTGTATTTAGATTTTGGATATTGGACCATAGACCACATTCATTTGGTATATATTACAGCTAGGACCTTGGTACTCGTTTAATACATATACATGTACATCTATTGGGAAATATAAATTGACATCAGATTTACACTCAGGGATTTGTGTAACGTAGTAGCATATTAATTTTGTGTTTCTATTTTTTTGGAGGTCAAACGACCCCGATGACTTCCGTACACTATATTCAAAATTAATGGCAAATCATCGGCACAGACCTGTCTAGTGTACAGTCAAGCTATATTTTTATCTATTGTGGTCTATTAGACAGATATTGGTAAATTTATTTTTTCACAAGGGCAAATAAATACACATTTGATATTTGATTATCAAAAACATCTTCAAATACAGCAAATATGACATGTTGACATGTTGCCACACATTAAAAAATGTTTTTGAAAATTGCTTTACACCTTTTGGGAAAATATTGTGTACGCGTTTTTCCAAGGGCAACTAATCTAAACGAACGACCATTCTGCACCTGAACAACCGCTACGGTAAACCGTCAACAAAAAGATGCAAACAATTAAATCATTGAACACTGTCATCCTGAAGAATATACTACACTGTCAGTATACAGGACACCAATGTCATTGTGATTTGCACATCTTAAAATTTTTAATTATGTTTTATATAGTTTTGTCTGATTGTAGAATATTCTGTACAAAATACCGTCAGACATAGTGAAAAAAATATATGATAGGATATGTCTAAGGCGTTACGCGCGATATGTTCGTACATGTAAGCGTAACACAACGTCGCGAATATTTCGTAACGTTCAAACCGAAAATTCGACTGAAACGTTGTTTTTAAGCAAGTGCGACATTCTTGTAAGACTCGGCAAAATCGACGGTGCTTTTTAACTACTTATCGAAAATTGATGTATTTCAGTTTTTTGAAAATTTAAGAAAAATAACATTTTAAAAAATCATAAATTCTACCATTATAAGAGCAGTGATAAGCAAACAATGGACGTAAATTTGAGTTGAGTTCGTTTTTAAGTTAAAAAATGGCGGTGCGACAAACTTGTAAGCCTTTGAAAAATCGCTCATAAATTACCATATATCATGTTTCAGGATATTTGTCTTTAAATTCATAAAATTAAGCAAATTAACATTGATGTAGTAAATACAAATACTACACTTTTTTCATTTTAGATAAATATTTTTTGATTCTCAAATCTGGAATCCCAATTTTTTTTCCCGCGGGACAGATTTGCCCTTTTAGTATTGAACGCGTTTTTTTTTCTATGACGTCATCATAACGTCATAAAAATGCATAAAGGAATGGAGGAACTATTCTGTTTAATAATGGAAAAACACGTTTTTCAAAATATTAAATAGTTTTGACGAAAATCATAGTTTAGTGGTTACAATAACTGAAATATGTTACGCGGGACAACCTAAAAATAGCCGTTTTTTTTAAATGAAGTTTCAACAATTATTTTATTTGTTTTTTATTTTAAAAAATCGTTATTTTTTAAAATACGTACAATGAGGGGGAGGACAGGGGTAAGGGAGACAAGGAGAAAGGGGGTAGGAGAAAGGAGAAAGGGGGTGGGAGAAAGGAGAAATGGGTAGGAGAAAGGAGAGGAAGGCTGGGAGAAAGGAGAAAAAGTTGGACAAAAAAATAAAATATGACAAAATAAAATATCTCTCTTTTTTCCGGTAAATTAAAAAAAAAATAAGGAGAAGAGGGGTAGGAGAAAGGAGAAGAGGGGTGGAAGAAGGGAGAAGGGTACCCCCTGTCCTCCCCCTCTACAATAGCAACTACTCAGAAGTTTTATAAATATTTTTCTCTAATTTTTAGTCAATTTATCCCTTTCTAGTGCACCCATTGTATAAAAAAAATCCACGTGTGCTTCGTTTGATCTCAGTTCTTCATTGGTTAAAATCCGATTATGACGTCGAATTTTCTTGTTTTCCTCCGAATTTCCTATTGTGACGGCATGAAAAAAAGGCGACCATGCCTGATGACATCACATAGAAAGAACACATCTTTTTGCAGATCAGTCGCAAAGAAGGAATAAGTTTGCCTGCGTATTGTTAGAAAATCATTAGATAAACAGATTCCACCACCAAATCTCGTGTAATACGATATTTATCCACTCTCGACAGTTAAATTTTAAATATTTCTTCTTCCGAATACGGGAGTAGACTCCTAGGTAGGAGTGTAAAACGCTCGGCGAGTCTCGGGTTTAGTCGCACACCAGTCGTGTCCAATCCGGATCTCAAAAACCGATTCCGATATGCAGTTTATTGTATAATAGATACGTCAGCAAAACCAGTGTACACATCATGCACATATTTAATGGATTTGTCATAAGGCGCTAACAACAAAACGCAACGATAAGAATAGGAAACACAACCATAAAAATAATTATGGAGGAATGGTGAGACAGTGGCGGACCCCTCCCCCCCGTATTTTCCACCTTTACCAGATGAACCACTTCAGTTGGAAAATCCTCTTGAAGTGTAGAATCCCTTATTGTTGATTATTCACTATTGCCGTATTGGAGGGGGAGGACAGGCGTAAGGGAGACGGGGAGAAAGGGGGTAGGAGAAAGGAGAAAGGGGGTGGGAGAAAGGAGAAAGGGGGTAGGAGAAAGGAGAGGAAGGCTGGGAGAAAGGAGAAAAAATAAAATATCTCCTTTTAAAATTTTTTCTTATATTTCAAGAAAAAATATCTCAAAAGGAGATGTTTTATTCTAATGGGAGAAAGGAGAACAGGGGTAGGAGAAAGGAGAAGATGGGTGGGAGAAGGGAGAAGGGTACCCCCCTGTCCTCCCCCTCGTATTGGGCTATTCCAGAAATAATCCATACCCCCCTATAGTCCAAATAATTATGACGTCTTAAAAGGCTATTATAATTTTTTTCTTTGACGCCTTACATCGACGACGTTAATGTAAGGCGTCAAAGAAAAAAATTATAATAGCCTTTCAAGACGTCATAATTATTTGGACTAACCCCCCTATAGAAGGTTAAGGATTTCCAGAAAAAAAATCTGTTAAAATCTCAGATTTTCAAGAAAATATTCTGTAAGTTGTCAATAATTTCCAGATTATTTCAAAAATTCTAAAAAATATTCCAGGAAAAAAATGAGAATAATACTAAAAATTCCAAGAAAATATCCTGTGGAAATAAATATTTCCAGACAAATTTAATTTCCAACAGAAAAATTCCAGATAAACAATTTTCATGAAACATATAAGTTTTAATATTGTTTTTTGTGTGTCATACATGTAGATGATTAGATCAAACTGGCATTCATTCAGTGTATGGCAGCTGTATGCTTACTTGTTTTTGTTTAAATGTCTTTGTGATCAAGTTCATCCATTTCAAATGTACAATCATTCAATGGATAATTTATCTTGGGTCTTTTTATATTGTTATGATACATTACGGTCTCTGGTAAGGGTGAAGGTTGGCTCCTGTTGTAATGTTTAAAACACTACATTTTTTTATGCACCTTTTCTAAATCAGATGCCATTGACATTGTTCAGTGGTTGTCATTTGTTGGTGTAGTAACTTGTTCATGTTTCTGGTTTCTTTTTTTTTCATATAGATTCCACAGTTGGTTTTCTGTTATTTTTGGGGCCCATTATAACTTGTTGCTTGGTGTGAGCCAAGGCTCCATGTTTTTGACCTATACCTGTTAACTTTTTATGCGCTGTGATTTGGGTTGAGAGATGTCTCATTGGTATTCTTACCACATCTTCTTGTTTATACATGTAGGACTCTAAAGTGCGATGGTACTCTAAAGTGCGATGGTCACGCTAAAGTGCAATGGTCTACGCTAAAGTATGACGGTGTCTCACGCTAAAGTGCAATGTTTGTTTGTTCCCTAAAGTACGATGGTACAGCACGCTAAAGCGCGATGGAACAAAAGAGAAAGATTCAAGGGCACTAATGTCAAAAACAAGTCTTTTTGCGAAATCTAGTTTGCAATGATTCAACATATATACAACTTAGATTGACAACTAATACAAATAAATTTTGGAAAATCACTTGGATCATTTTGAATATCAATGTTTAGTGAGAGTTTAATGTCTCTAGCATATTTTGATTTTTCGTATTATAGGTGGTGAGCAGTTCTCTTTTCTGTAGTTCCACATAAACGACAGTTATAGTCTGGGTCCATTTTTTACCATATCTGTTGACAAAAAAAGACTATTTTGGATTTGTTTTAAAGGGTTGAAGGGTAGAAAAAGCACATCATAAGTTGTGATTGAAAGTTGTTTGTCTTACGTCCAGTGGCATGTATTTCATTCATATTTCGGGACTGTACATATTGAAAATTGAGCCGATTTAATCAAGATTTAAAAAAAGACAATTTTATTATAGAGCAATTATAAGACTTACAAATGTACTCCAAATCCAGGGCTGGTTTAACACCATGTTAAATAAGGCTTTACGTATATTATTATATACAGTGGCGGATCCAGAGGGGGGTTCCGGGGGTGCGCACCCCCCTTTATTTTGGCAGATCAATGCATTTGAATCGGGACATATGTTTTGCACCCCCCCTTTGCCCTGGGCTAGCACCCCCCCTTTCGAAAATTCCTGCATCCGCCACTGATATATGAAATATCCTGACTGCCAAATATACATCACTGATTTCTGATTTCATGGACATGTATATGTTAAGTGCACTGTAAAACAGTTTCAGTTTACGTTTTTGAAATAGACATTAAACCTTGTTTTTTAAGTGCATATATAAAGTATAAGATTTACAGTAGAAGTTGATAACTTTAAGATTTGTCCTTGTGAGAAAACAATACTCGGGTCATAAAGACTTTTTTTAAATCTTGGCTAGTATATATATTGGCATAGTCATACATGTTCAAATGATAAAATACTGACCATGGCTTTATATGATCGGAAAGGTCTTTCAATTGCGGGTAGACATGAAGTTTTTATATTCACAATTAAAAAGATATTAACCAACATTATATAAATAGCTACACAACGAAGTGAGATCTCTGTTTTCTTCTTCTGTATTTTGTTGATGTTGGTACTTGTTCGATTAATTTTCGTATTTTAAACTGGAAATTTCTACTTTCCAGGGTTATCCAGTACCTTAACTATATAGACTACTCGAAACTTCACAGTAATTATTTTTATCAAATATATTTATTTTTAACCGGCGGTAACCGGAACACACCTTAATTACGATTTAAACTTAACCCACAAACTAATGAAATATTGTCACTCACCACTTCAAAACGTTGTAGTATTCAAAGTTCTCGTCCGATTTTCTTGTTTTGTACATCAGTCGATTTGTTTTGAAAAATTG
Source organism: Mytilus galloprovincialis (assembly GCF_965363235.1). Lineage (NCBI taxonomy): Eukaryota > Metazoa > Mollusca > Bivalvia > Mytilida > Mytilidae > Mytilus > Mytilus galloprovincialis. Next base: position 103,874 of record NW_027467988.1, on the reverse strand, counting down.
AATAATTCTGAAAGACCACAGACGAGATTGAAATAAACAAAGGGGTTTTCCGACAGGTATTAGAGATAACCTTTCGCAATAAAAACCACGTGATGATAAGAAGTATGTCTGGTCAATTTAGGACGGCGGCATCGCACATGGTCACAAAGGGCTATTAACGATAACATACTAATTAGTCAGTTTCCATATCTTTTCTACAGAGCTCCCCGGGTTATAAATAAGTGCTAACAAATCGTTGTAGTTCCTGTCAATATAATACTTCCATGGTTCAACATAAATAGATTGTTATATTGGTTATCAAAATCAGCTAGTGGCAAAATCTTCTGAGTTTTGAATTTTATAAGCTCCAGACATCCCCCCCTTTTTTTTGTAAAACAAAATTTTTGTTTAGTATGTATGTTATCTTTATATTTATATTATAAAATCTTCAATATAAATTTGAATAAGAAATGACTGATTTTCTACAAAAAAAAATTGTATACTGGAATGAAATTTGAGAAGTTATCAAAGGAGTACATGTAGGTTCAGTAAGACCCCTTTTTGGCTCCAAAATTAAGCAGCTTTGCAAAATTGAGCAAATGTAATCTTTTAGCTATTTTTTGGAAAGTAGAATGCTTCTGCTACATAAATATGTGCTGTTTTTGACAATACAATGTACATATATCGTGTACTAGCATCATAAAGTCATGCTAAATTACTGAAATCTTCACAATTATAGCATTTTAGTTAAATTTTAGACAGTTTCCGTCTAAAGCTTAGATAATGCAGCCTCTAATGAAGAGAAGTTATGTATACAGCATTACGGGTAACGAGGGTAAAGGGGCGAGTTTCTTCATATTTTGGCTTGGTAACTATGAATGTCATGTGAATATTCTGAGACATTTATTCAGGAGATTAAATATTTTCTTTGGTAATATCTTCTGACATCAGACTCGGACTTCTCTTGAACTGAATTTTAAATGTGCGTATTGTAAAGTGGCCGCATTCGTGTTCATTCATAATATTAAAATGTAAGTTGTATTTGATGATAATACATAACATATACATGATATATAAAGGTTGAGGATGAACACGGATGCGGCCACTTTCATTTTTGACGAAAACCATCTTAAAAGTGACGTTTTTTGGCATATTTGTTAGATTTTTAACCGGATTTTTGTGACAAAAATGTCGGTTATTGATTTGGGGATGTACGGCGGGCGGGCGGGCGGGCGGGCGGCAATCAAATGTTGTCCGTGCATTAACTCATGAACCGTTCAATCAAAGCTTTTAAAATTTTAATATGTTGTTACTGACAACTAAATGAAGGTCAAGTTCAATAATGGCGATTTTGACTTTTACCGTTCAGGAGTTATGGTTCTTGAAAGATTGAAAAATGAAGTTTCCAGTCGTGTCCGTGCATTTACGCATGAACTGTTCTACTAAAGCTTCCCAAATTTTAATATGTTGTTACTGATGACAAAATGGAGGTCATGTTTAATAATGACGATTTTGACTTTTACCGTTCAGGAGTTATGGTTCTTAAAAGATTGAAAAATGGAGTTTCCAGTTGTGTCCGTGCATTTACGCATGAACTGTTCTACCAAAGTTTCCCAAATTTTAATATGTTGTTACTTATGACAAAATAGAGGTCATGTTCAATAATGGCGATTTTGACTTTTACTGTTCAGGAGTTATGGTTCTTGAAAGATTGAAAAATGGTGTTTCCAGTCGTGTCCATGCATTTTCTCATGAACCATTCAACCAAAGCTTTTGAAATTTTTATATGTTGTTACTGATGACAAAATGGAGGTCAAGTTTAATAATAAGGATTTTGACTTTTACCGTTCAGGAGTTATGGTTCTTGAAAGATTGAAAAATGGAGTTTCCAGTCGTGTCCCTGCATTTACGCATGAACTGTTCTACCAAAGCTTCCCAAATTTTAATATGTTGTTACTGATGACAAAATAGAGGTCAAGTTCAATAAAGACGATTTTGACTTTTACCGTTCAGGAGTTATGGTTCTTGAAAGATTGAAAAATGGTGTTTCCAGTCGTGTCCGTGCATTTTCTCATGAACCATTCAACCAAAGCTTTTGAAATTTTTATATGTTGTTACTGATGGCAAAATAGAGGTCAAGTTCAGTAATGATGATTTTGACTTTTACCGTTCAGGAGTTATGGTTCTTGAAAGATTGTAAAATGGCGTTTCCATTCACGTTGTTGCATTTACTCATGAACCATTCAATCTAAGCTTTTCAAATTTTTATATGTTGATACTGATGACAAAATGGAGGTCAAATTTGATGTTGACAATTTTCACTTTCACCATTCATCAGTAATGGTTCTTGTGATATTGCCAGGACACAAATAAATATTAATAAATCCGGTTTGCTGTCGTTGTGACAGCCTCTTGTTCATATTTAAGCTTCAATCGGAGCGTTTTTAATGACTGATCATTTAAATCTTTTACATAAACTAATCGAATCAATTGAAATATACACTTAAGTGTTTAAAAAGTGTCCTAAATATCTCGTTAGATGAAACTGAAATTTGGGGCCAAAATCGGCCCTTACCGGACCTACTCCTTTAATGTTCTCATACCACAGTCACAATTTGAAAATGTTTTCTCCAAATACAAATGGTTTTTAAAAAAATTATAAATTAGTTCACAATACATTACAAAATAAATGTGTCTCTAATCTCATATAATTTCCTGTACATGCAGTTTTACAATTTTCTATTTGTCGCCTGCAACTAAAGTGGCCAAATCTAGACATCTAACAATCCTTCTTTGGGGAACGATTTATATAATTTCTTATTGTTTTCAAATTCCTGTATTTCTTTACATGTTATAATTTCCTAAAACATCATGAAATTAAAGAAAATTACAAAACTTTTAAACAATTGTTAAACTCTAAATTTGTATAATATGAATGACATTTGATTTTTTAAATGTATACATGTTTAACATTTTTAAAGTTAAGATAAGTTATGGAACTGAAAGATGATACATTATGTATATATATTCAAAACATATTCATATAATAGATGTAATCATATTAATCCACTTAGACAAATAGAGTCAATGTATTATAATGATTGATAAATAAACGGAAAAAATAACAATTTAAATAATAAAAAAATAAACTTTTCTAATTTTAAAACTGAGACTAAATATTTATTTTTGCAGAGCAAGGGATTATGGATACATAGTTCCTAGTATTTATCTCCTTTGTCTTATAACATGTGGTTCAAGTATTTGCATGTAGTATATTATGATATAATTAAAGTCCACAGAAATGGCCATGTGTTCACAGTGGGACTTCTTTAAAGCTTTTTAATTACTGATTGTTTGTCAACTAGATGGCTAGATAAAATAATCTTCAACCTCAACAACTATGAAAAGCAGTAGGTCCTGGTGTGTGGTTTCTCACAAATTTCAATACAAACATACTTGTAGAGAACATAAATCATTGTAAATAAAACCCTATAAATCCAGATAGTGAACTATGATTTTGTTTTTATTTTAAAACCATTAAAACACTGACTTGTAAATAGTTGTAAAAATCTTGATTTGTTATCAACATCCAGTATTTTTACTTAGTCATTTCTTTTGATTCTTCATTTCTTAGTATGGATGTTTTGCATTTTTTATCATAAACCTTATAGCTGCATTAAAATATGACTCCTTCACAATAAAAAACAAACTTGAAACAAAAAGATAACTATGGGTCTATAATCAAGTTTGATTACAAAATCAAAAGTTAAATATAATTAGTGGAATTTGGATGTTAGAACCATTTGTTATGTTTATAAAGGTTTTTTTTTTATCATTTTTGTCATGAATAAATTATAATATACACAGTATTCATATCAATTTAATTTCACTTAGTTCTAGAAATGCAAGTTTCAAAATATTTTTTTTAATCACAGGCATTTATTTTCTGAGAATTTTTTCCCTTATGCCATGACCATAACCATGATAACACATGTTTTATGAAAATGCAAAAAAGCAAACAAGTTCTATAATACCAATATACTGATATACATGCATGTACATGTAACTTCCATGGTAAAAGAAAAGAGGGGGAAATATTATTATCTCAATCTCCAATTAGAAGTTGTGAATTGTCCCAATAAGATTACAAATGTAATAGTAAACATGTCATGTGGTGTTGAAAGTATGCATTTCTTTTGAAGTATTATCACTATCAATATCTACATGAATATCATATCCCCTGAATGTTATGTTAGAAGCTGAGGTACATGAACAAATGTACATTTTTTTATTTTTTTTTAGGTCCTATTGCAAACAATTTCAAATTTACAACTCTCAGACTTAATAGATATAGGAAGATGTGGTGTGAGTGCCAATGAGACAACTCTCCATACAAATAACAATTTAAAAAGTAAACCATTATAGGTTAAAGTACGGCCTTAAGTTCAGTACTGACAACTCTGGCTTACAACATGTATGGACACACTTTATACATGTAGTATTAAAATAATAAAATGTGGTATCATTTCCAAATTGCCAATAAGACTACTCTCCAATAGTTAAGATAATCATGCCATCTGCTGTGGGTATTTTTCAATTTTCACATCTTTTGATCCACTGGAAGGCGTCAAAGCAAAAGCTTAAAATAGCTTTCCTAGACATCATAATTATTTGTACTAACTCCCCACCAGAGATCAAAAGATACAAAATTAACCACTTAAGAATATCGTACAGCCTTCAACAACGAGCAAAAACCTATTAAACCACTTTAAATTTCTGGTACATTGTTTGTAAAGATACATAGGGCTTTAGAATTACCTAATGAACTACAGATATACATACAAGCACAAATTTATCTTAAGTTTACTGAAAGCGACTAGAATCCAGATTTTCCATGGAATTTTTAAACTTTTATTGTTGCCTTCTATAGGATGCTCTGGATTTCCAGAAATTTTCTAATAACAACAGCATAATTTTCCATGGAATATTTTAATTTATCTTTTTGCCTTCTATAGGACCGACATGGAATTCCAGATTTTTTTCTGAACCACATCCCAAATTTTCCATGGATTTTTTTCTGAACCCCATATACCTTCTATAGGGGGGGGTATGGATTATTTCTGGAATAGCCCATTCACTACATGTATCTGTAGCATTAACATCCTGACACAAATATGTGTGCAATACGCATTGCTGAAATGTGACGTTTTTCTCCTCAAAAGATGATATTGTTGTAACAAATCTGTGTTTATTTTTTTTATAGTTTATGAGCATGGCACCTACATCCCCATTTATCTTGTTTGAAGAAAAATTGATGGAAGTCATCAAAAAAACACCAAAGACATCACCCCTGGAGATATATATTTTAAAAATATATCTGGAAATGAAAACAGAAACTGACATTGTTCAGGTTTGTACTATAGTCATGATAGTAGGATATAGACTGTCTGATGGACATGCATGACAATTTTTTATACCCTGTAAGAATATAAGATGGTCCCAAATGTTTGTTTGTAGACTGTTAACATCATGTAAAAACTTGAAGGCATTATTTGACGTTTTTATACCCCATCAAATGAAGTTTGTGTGGGTATATAGGAATCACCTCTGTCTGTCTGTCTGTCTGTCCATCCGTCCTGCTCATTGTCCTGAGCAGAACTTTTGTACCTTAGTACCTACATTGTAGGATTATCAAACTTGGTATGTGGATGAATCATATACGGGAGGTGGATGTGTCACGAATGAAATTATGTCACAATGACCTTGACTTTGATCTTCATGATAGCAAAACGAAGATGATGTGTCACGTACCAAATTTAGGTCAATGTGACCCTTGACCTTCATGATAGTAAAATGTCATCCACTTTTTTCTTTATAATTTTTAAAGCTTTTCTTCTTCATGTTCTTCATGTCATAGCTTTTGTACTGTAGAGCCTAGGTGGTTGTATCATTGGCATAGCTTTTGTACTGTAGAGCCTAGGTGGTTGTATCATTGGAAGATGAACTTCTTGCGATATCAGATGTAAGTCTCATGACTTATAGGGTTAGGCAAGTGAGAGGGAAAAAGGGGTGGGGTATAGAGTTGTGCTCATAGTTTCAAGTTAGATTTAATATGGAACAAGAATTTCATTGCAGACTCAATACACATGATACATTTACAAGTTTAACTTCATACCCTTGGGAAGGAGATTTGAAAGAATTTTGACACGCATCTTCATCAGTGATATCTCACCCATTATTTCATGATGTTATTATTATACAATTTTATTTCTATCTATTATTCAATTTTCCGTATTTAGCGCCAAAGTTCGGGAGCGGAGTATCACTAATAAGCATCAGTTCACACAGATTTCTTGTTTTGCTCTTGCATACATATATTATTATTTAGTGTACAGTTTTGTAACTGCTGAATATTGATTTTCATGTGTGTTATCTTTAGGAAGTAGGAACCAAGTATGACAGTCCCCCTCTAGATGAGAAGGACAGTTGTGGACAGAATTCAAGGAAAAGGAAAGAAAAGAATAGACTTTACACCTGGATAAAAAATTTCATAACAAGAAAGACGTGTGCACCTGTGGAATCTTGTGAGTTTATGATGTTTATCATGTTTATATGCACATTGATTTAAGAATTGAATGCATATTTTTTGTACTTAATCGGCGTGTAAAAGCGTTGACCGAAGCACATTTTATATAAAGCGTGGAAGCGCTTCATACAAAAAATGTGTGCACGGTCAACGCTTTTACACGCCCATAAAATGCAAAATCTGCATTCAATTCTTAAAATTACATTTTCAGTCAAAAAAAAACCAAAATCACATCAAAGTTCAAGGCAATATTTTTTCTGCGCCAGTCGAGTGTTTCGTCTATAAAAGACTCATTAGTGACACTCTTATCTAAAACTATGCAAATCCAAATCACTATGAAGTTGAAGAGATTATAAACCCAAAATATACCGAAACAGGGAACCAAAATAAGACCAAGGAAATCCTATGCCTTGAAGTAGAAAAACTTTATTGTTTTAAACAATTTCAAAATTTATAACAGCACATTTAGTTTGATGAATCACGTCAGCACCGAAGTGTTGACTAGCGGAGCGGGTTAACCTCTAGGAAGAATACCTCCACCAGCAGTGAAAACCATCATGGTGTTAAAAAAAAAAATCACATCAAAGTTCAAGGCAAGATTTTTTCTGCGCCAGACGCGCGTTTCGTCTATAAAAGACTCATCAGTGACGCTCTTACATGTATCTAAAACTATGCAAATCCAAAATCACTATAAAGTTGAAGAGCTTATAAACCCAAAATATACCGAAACAGGGCACCAAAATAAGACCAAGGAAATCCTATGCCTTGAAGTAGAAAAACCTTAGTGTTTTAAACAATTTCAAAATGTATAACAGCAAATTATGAATTTCCAACATAGTGTATTTTAACAGATTTGAGCTAGGACTTACATTTTCTGAGCTATAAGGGGCTAAAAGGGGTTAAAAAAGACTTCTCTTTTTTGTTCGTCAAATTTTTATTTTTCATCTTATTTTGGTTTTGTTTTTATGCCCCGCCACGAAGTGAAAGGGGCATATAGATTTACCCTTGTCCGTCCGTACATACGTATGTACGTCCGTCTGTCCCGATCTTGGTTAAGTTTTGCGTTAAGGTCCATTTCTCAGAATGTGATAATGATGTACCAATGATATTTCATCAGTATATTCTTCTTAAATAGTACTACATTGATCAACAACATTTGGGTCAATTTGACCTACATTTCATGCTTGATTGACTTCAATAACTTTTTTCATAAATGACCATTGTGAAGAAACCTATTGTAATATATGAATGATATTTCACCACTGTGGTGTTCCTATGTAGTGTAACACAGTTCAACAGTTCAGCATCTTTTGGGTCACTATGACCTACATTTTATGCTTGAGTGATTTTGGTTAAGTTTTGCGTTTAGGTCCATTTCTCAGAACCCTATGGTAGTGCATCAATGATATTAGACTGTTGTAGTGTTCTTGCTTAGTGCAACACAGTTCAGCATCTTTTTGGTCAATATGACCTACATTTTATGCTTCAGTGGTTTTGGTTATGTTTTGTGTATAGGTCCATTTCTCAGAACCCTATGGTAGTGTATCAATGATATTAGACTATTGGTAGTGTTCTTGCTTAGTGCAGCACAGTTCAGCATCTTTTTGGTCACTATGACCTACATTTTATACTTCAGTGATTTTGGTAAAGTTTTGTGTCGAGGATTATTTCTCAAGAACCTAATGTAGTATATCAATGATATTAATGTATTGTAGTGTCCTTGCATAGTGCAGCACAGTTCAGCATCTTCTAGAATACCATGACCTACATTTTATGCTTGAATGATTTTGGTCAAGTTTTGCATTTACTGCCATTTCTCGGAATCTGTGGTAGTGTATCAATGATATTACACTGTTGTAGTATTCTTGCACAGTGCAGCACAGTTTGACCTCTTTTTGGTCACTTTGACATATCTTATGCTTGAGTGACTTTGGTTTAAATTTGCCATACAGCTCTTTTCAGCAGCATTTTGGTCAATTTTTACATGAGAGAACATGGAACCTCATATTGATCTAAATGGCAGGGCATCTGTGGCTTACAGACACATTTTCTAGTTTTTCTTTATGTTCCTTATGAACTTTCGCAACAGTAGAGTACGACAGATTTAGCATAGCTTTTACCGTTTTCGAGCTATTAGGGGCCAAAGTGGTGCTAAATAAAAAAAAAACCAAAAAAAAGTTTTTTTATTACTAATCAGAATTCTCTGTCCAGCATATTACTGTGTCCAGCATATTATTGTGTCCAGCATATTATTGTGTCCACTTTAGTAGTGTGTCAATGCTTGCCCAAATGAACACCTGTTCGACCACTGCGGTCGTATCATGCTGCGCTTGGCGTAGCTCTTTATTCTGGTAATGCTTCAACCAAATGATAATATCTTTGGTATGTAGCCTTATTATGAAGAGTTACAGATTAAGTTAGAGTTTGGTGACGGTTCAATGATTTTCACGGAAGCTACAGCCCTTGGACATAGAAAAATTCAATATCAAAGAAATTGTAAATGTAAAACCACTGGCAGTGGGGCTAAACAAACCAAATATAAAACATACAAAACAATAAAAAGTAAAAGACATAGGTTAAAGGTAAAAGTGGCCCAAAATATAAAATATTTCTATACATACAAAATTACAGTGAATTATAAGTATTCCACACTTTTTTTTGTAATGTTCAACCAATTGATTTTATTTTTGGTATGTGGTCTTATCATGAGAAGTTACAGATTAAGTTCTACTTTGGTTGTGGTTGAATAATTTTTACGGAAGTTACGCCCTCGGACTTAGAAAATTACAGTGAATTTGAAGTTTTCAGCACTTTTTTATGTCCCGCCACAAAGTGGTCGGGACATATAGTTTTACCCTTGTTTGTCATTCTGACTTGTTGCGCAACAACCAGTTTTCCAGACTTTTTTACTAAACACCTTGAGATATTGAACTGATTTTTGGTATATAGATATTTATTGATGTTACAGATTGAGTTTGAGTCTTGTTACGGTTCATTGATTTTCACTTTTGTCGTTCAAGAGTTATGGGACTTTGTTCATTGAAAATTGACATTTTTCACAAAAACTCAAGTTTACTTTGACCAATTCTTACTAAATTTTAACATGATGTTACATGTAGGTCCTATGTAGAGTAAATGCCTTTGGTTTTTGTTATTTTCCCTATTGTCCTTTTAGAGTTCTGGAGTTGGGAGCGGACTAAGTAACTTACTTTTTTTTTGTGAATAACTAAAGAATATTTTTTTCCTATTTTCATTTAGATTTTTTTTGGTTCTATATTTAATTTATTATTTTTTTCATTATTTTATTAAATTTTATTTTTATAAAAATAATTGTCTGTTTGCTTTTAAAATTCACATAGTGTTTCTTCTTTTGTTTTGTTTGAAATAGACATGATCTGATAATTACAGTCGAATCTGCTTAATCCGACACCTGAATATTCCGACATCCTGTGAAATCTGACAAAATTTACTGGTCCCGAAAGTTTTCTTTAACATTCTTTGTTAAAAAATCTTCTGTATTCCGTCACCCGTCTACTCCGTAATCCGACAGCATTTTCAAGTCCCAGCCTTCATAAGTACTCTAATTATACTTGTTTAATCCGACCCTTTGATCTCCTTAATCAATTTATAAACAAGGTAATCATAATTCAGTCAGGTGTATTTCATGCATTTTTATTAAAGGTAATTTAATCCATTACCTGTGTACACAAATATCTTGTTATTTTTTATTGATCGGATAGGAAATTTGAGGCTCAGTACGGGATAAAAACATTTCTACAACATATGGAAAATATATAAATCTTAATACATACTTTTCATAATGTCTTTCTTAATTCAATGTGAGTAAATTGTTGGGGAAAAAAATCCAGACGAAGAAATATTGCTAATTGGACTGTGAAATGATTTCATTTTGACAGTTTAATTTATGTGACCAGTGTCGAAGACGATATTCCGACTAAATGATACAAATAACCATGACTGGGAAAATAGTTAAACAATTGATGAAGACTAACACTGTAAATGTTCTAAGAACTTGTCAATCTCACTGAAATTTATCGTACTAAATATTTACAAGATCTTGGGAATTCGTACTTGACGTGGTGTAATGTTTCATAAACACTATTTTTCTTTAAAGGATCTCCTTAGTAAAACCTATTTTGGGTGTTATTGCCCACGTTTGTATCTTACATGCTTATTTCACTTTTATCAAATGTGAAACCCGAGTATTCCGACACCCTGTCCAATCCGACATATTTCTCTGGTCCCGAGGTGTGTCGGATAAGACAGGTTCCACTGCATATGTTTTGAAATGAACTATAAAAAAAATTCGGAATGGGCGTATATTGCACTTGTGGCGCAGCTGTTTATTCTAATTCTGATTTCCAATATATTTCAATAATAGTGAACTACCAACATAATCGTGGCAAGCAAGTTAGACTGTCAAGAAAGTAAGCATATCAAACACATTACTGTATGAAGCAAGCTACTGGTAACACAATTCCTGTGTTGACCACAATATAGGTTATTGAGTAGTCAACAAAGTAGGTTGTTGAGCACCTCAGTTTGTATTGATAAAATTATCTGTAATTTCAAATGTTATTTTGGACTGTCAATTAAGTCATTTTAAGCTTGAGAGGCAAAATAAACCTTTGCAAAAAAAAAGCTCAGACCTGTCCTCTGTTTATCATTGGATGAAAATCTTATATTTTCAGTTAAAGAAAAATGGACCAGATTTGCAGATGCAAATCCATCTGTGGTGATGCAGTACGTCATAAGTAGGCCCAGGGTAATAGAACAACTGCAATGCATTTTGGACTCTGATTCAGGTAAATTTAGAGTTTTACCAAAGAAACAAATGGAATTGTGAATTCAAAAACATGTGTTTTTGATTTCTGTTTAATAATTGAATGATTAATTGTAATATGTTTTGCATTAGTCCATGATTGCAGAATATTTAATTTATTTCAGACAACATGTATGAAAGATGAGCATTGTTGATTGCTTTATAGATTATTATTAGGGTAATGTGAGCTTTTGCCACCATGAAACATCTATCATAACTTATCACACTTTAATCTTCCCCTCTGAAACCGCTGGGCTAAATGGAATCAAACTTGGCAGGATGCATCTATGTAAGGTCTGTTATAAAATTGCCTCATTTCGTCCTGATTGGACAACAAAATTGGCTGCCATGGGCAATTCTTGATGCTCACCTGAGCCTCTAGTTTTTTTTTTATTCAGTCATCTTCAAAATTGTTACTAAAAGAATGCATAGATCACACACAAAAAATTAAAACGGCATTAAAATTGCTATATTTAGCCATTGATATGTTTGGTTAAGACTATCCAGGTAAGCAATTTATGTTAGTTAATGAAATATCTTTCCTTATTCAGAGAAAGAGTTAGAAATAGACAGAGAAGAAGATAGAAATACTCAGATGGAAGGTGTAGAGGCAGAAGAAGATTTTGAGAGGGAACAGTTCATCGATTCAGAAGAGAATATTATCAATGAAGAAGAGGGTATAAATATTGTCAAGTGCTGTTTTTATCCCCCCTGCTAAGCGAAAGCGGGGGGATTATGTCATGTATGTAATGCAGTCCGTCTGTTTGTATGTATGTAATGTCATGCAAAATCTCAGAAACTAGAAATGATGGAAACTTGAAACTTGGTAGCATGTTAGAGTATGTGATCAGGGTATGAAATTCATGCCCTAGGGCAAATTTATGAGCGAAATTTCGTTTTTGAGATAGGCAGAAAATGGTGAAATCTTCCAAAATATTTACAATAGGAAGTTGGTTCCAACAGTATGACCTCCCATTATGGGTACCAAGTCTAGCAGTGGCATGGTATTTTGCCTGCAAGCCCTGAGGGCATTTTCCTAAGGGTTAAAAATAATGACAAAATCGATTCTGCACGAACTCCTCTTACACCTTTCATGGTAGAAACAAGAAAATTATAAGTGTATAAGTAGTACTATGAAAGTTGTCTGTGTCGAAGGTTTCGGAATTTTGAACTTTGCCCTTAGGGCAAAATGATTTCCCACCAAATGATTAATATGCGACATCTTTTGGTATGATTATGATCCAAGCAACTAACTTTTTATACCACCGCAAAAATTTTGCGTTCGTATAATGGTATCGCCCCTGTCCGTTGGCGTCGTCGGTGTCGGCGTCGTCGTCGTCGTCCAGATTAATGGTTTCCGGACAATAACTTAAGTTCTGATAGAGCAAATGCTACGAAATTTTAACACAAGGAATATAACCACAAAATACAGCTTGGGATTGTTTTTGGGGGTTATGCCCCCGCCGGTTCCTGAAATAGGGGCCAAAAAGGGCAAAATAAGTGTTTATATTAAATATGATGTAGAGGATTTATTTTTATGCCCCACCTACGATAGTAGAGGGGCATTATGTTTTCTGGTCTGTGCGTCCGTTCGTCCGTCCGTCCGTTCGTTCGTTCGTCCGTCTGTCCCGCTTCAGGTTAAAGTTTTTGGTCGAGGTAGTTTTTGATGAAGTTGAAGTCCAATCGACTTCAAACTTGGTACACATGTTCCCTATGATATGATCTTTCTAATTTTAATGCCAAATTAGAGATTTTACCCCAATTTCACGGTCCACTGAACATAGAAAATGATAGTGCGAGTGGGGCATTCGTGTACTGAGGACACATTCTTGTTTGTTCAATTTTAATCAAATTTTTTTCATAATGTTCCTTATGAAATCCCGCAACTGTAATATTGCAACGGATTTAACATAGCCTTTACCGTTTCCGAGCTATAAGCGGCCAAAGTGGTGCTAAATCCCAAAAAACGAACTTTTTTATTTCTTGTCCGATTTCAATGGGTTTTTTTTTTTTGATTCCTCATGAAATTTTAAGCGATTTGAGCTAGGACCTACGGTTTCGGAGCTACAAGGGGCCAAAAGGGGCTAAAACTGCCTTCTCTTTTTTGTTCGTCAAATTTTTATTTTTCATCTTATTTTCATTTTGTTTTTTTCATTATGTTCCTTATGAAATTCCGCACCGATAGTATGTCAACGGACTTAACGTAGCTTTTACCGTTTCCGAGCTATTAGGGACCAAAGTGGTGCTAAATAAAAAAAAAAAACTTTTTTATTTCTCGTCCGATTTCAACGGGTTTTTTTTCTTTGGATTCCTTATGAAATTTCCAACTCAGAAAATTTTTACCGATTTGAGCTAGGACTTACGGTTTCTGAGCTACAAGGGGCTAAAAGGGCTAAAATGAACTTCTCTTTTTTGTTTGTCAAATTTTTATTTTTCATCTTATTTTGGTTTTGTTTTTTTCATTATGTTCCTTATGAACTTCCGCACCGATAGTATGTCAACGGATTTAACATAGCTTTTACCGTTTCCGAGCTATTAGGGGCCAAAGTGGTGCTAACTCCAAAAATAGAACTTTTTTATTTCTCGTCAAATTACAACATTTTTTTTGTTTGGATTCCTTAACAAATTTCCAACCCGTTTGATTCTCTCCAAATTTAAGCTGGGACTTACGGTTTCCCTGCTACAAGGGTCTTAATTTCTGTGTCCAGTATATTACTGTGTCCAGCTAATTACTGTATCCAGCAAATTACTGTGTCCAGCAAATTACTGTGTCCAGCACATTATTGTGTCCACTTTAGTAGTGTGTCAATACTTGCCCAAATGAACACTTGTCGACAACTGCGGTCGTATCATGCTGTGCTCGGCGAAGCTTTTTATTATGTATTAGTATAACAGTTGGAACAATACTGTATGTTTGGATTCCAAATATGGCAATTCCAACTTTGGTAAATTTCCTGAAAGTCTCAAAGACTGTTTAAATTTTGGAAATGTTCCTTGAAACTAATTGTGTTTTACAATAACATATAAAAAGATATGCACACTTGGATTTTTAAAAAATGCCAATTCCAGTTTTAAGAAAATTCCTGAAAGTCTCAAAGACTGGCAAATCTTTGAAAATGTTCTTCAAAACTTACTATTCTTACATTGCAAAAACAAACAAAATATTTTTGAATGTTCAGATTTCCATTTTTGGTAAATTTCCTGAAAGTCTCAAAGACTCATTATTTTTTCAAAATTTAACTTGCAATTAATCTCTTTTGCTACATTTTATTTATTGGAATTACATGGAACACTAAGATTTCAAAAAATTGCAATTCCAAGTTTTGTAAATTTTCTGAAAGTCTTAAAAAGACTGCTTGATTTTTGGAATCATTCTACAAGACTTACCATATATATATATCATAAAAACTAATGAAATGTTTTGAAATGCTCTGATTCCAAAAGTTGCAATTCCAACTTTGGTAAATTTCCTGAAAGTCTCAAAGACTAGTTAGTTTTTGAAATGAAACTTTTACGCTGATGCTTGTAAAATGGGTTAAAACAAGTCCAATGTTTAGTGTGGTATAATAAAACAATTATGTCCTTCATGAAAAGTTAATATCCAAAATTGTTAAATCTCGAAAGGGGGAATTTCCCTTTGGCTATGCCCGCAGGAAATAACCTCTTCCTCGATTTATCAATTTTGGATACAGTAAAACCTGTGTAAACCGGCCACCTCTGGGACCGTCAAAAAGGGCCGATTTAGGCAGTGGGTCGGTTTATTCAGGTTTTCAGATTGACAGGAAGTCAGTGGTTCATGACGTCAGATATTTTACAGAACTGCATATTTCATGCAATTAACAAATAATAAGCTTGTATAGTACAGTAGATTACTGACATATTATAAATTAGTGTATTGAATAATAGAAAATTCTGAAACTAATTTTATTTAACCTAGAGTGCCGATGATTTGAACACAATATATATTTGGACATGTCCCTGCTTTTTACCATTTTTCTACGAACGAAACATCTTCAATCATTGCTCTCATTGGTATGAGAAAGTTAAGAAATCCATCATCTTTGGAATTTGAAAAATGATTCATACATTTAATGTTTGTGAAGAAATACTCATATGAAGTTAAAGTTTCTGGCTCGTCCGCTTCATTTTCACTTTCGCAGATTTTGTTTGCGTCGGAATCTCCACATTGTTTGAATTGATAAACACGAGTTGTTTTTCTGTCCATAAGTTTCCTCCGTAGGCATTGAAGATTAATTTTCCATAGCAGTTATTTCGTTTCAAAAGTGGTCGGATCTCTGTCGACTTGATCAGTTGATTGACATCAATCAATACCGTTATGATAAAAGGCCAAACCGGTTTTGACAGGTAATAATTAAAGTAATTTACTGTATTGGGACTAGATAATTAGATCGGAATTCCGAATAGACAGGGTCCGGTTTACAAGGGACATTTTTGCAAAGAATATTAAGGGAAGGAAGTGGGACTTTAATTTTCGGCCGGAATTGACAGGAAACCGGATTACTCAGGGTCCGGTTTTCACAGGTTTGACTGTATTAACTTTCCATGAAGGTCATAATTGTATATTATACAATTTATGACTTTTGATGAGGTGGATACAAGGATTTATTTACCTTGTACAAATATTTCATGTGATTAAGGTCAATATTTAAGAAATAGTTCAAGACACTGAGGGCCTTTTGGAGTGGCCTGCCAGTCCATATATTACAATTTGGCCTAAAGTTTCAATGAACAATTTCTTTAATTATACTTTCAACTGTCCTTTACAGTAACATGACTATCAATCTTTATTTTTAAAATTTTGTAAAAAAAAAAAATGAGTCTTTCATTGATATTTTATTGTAATAATTTGATACATTATTTAGTTTTACCCCCGCTTAAAAAAACGGGGTATATAGTATTCGTTGTGTCCGTCCGTTCATCCTTCCGTCCCTAAACTACTGAAGGGAATTCCATGAAACTGTCAGAGAATCTTTGTTACATGTTCCCATTGTGCACCTCCTAATTTAGATTTTGATCCTACCAATTTCTGCGGTTTCCAATAGCAAATCATGGACTTTGTCTGTCCCTTCGTCCGTCATACTAAGCCATCCTGTTTACGGACTTAGTACATATATTAAACATATGGCTGTTAATGAAAAACATGTTCGACTGTATTGACTAATATCTCAAAAACCATTCATTGCAAACAGAGAAAATGTGACAAGGACAAAAATGTTCAGAATGACAAGATCTATTTAATTTATATTTATGTCAAAATTGTTGGATACTCCTGCATAGGGGTTATTGGCCATAAATGACAGTTTTTGGCAAATTTGAATGCTTTTGGCTATTATCTCATAAACTATTATCACTGTGCTTAAACGGCTGTGGGTAACTTGAGTTACCCACAGCCCAATATGGCGGCGTAAAATAATGCGATTTTAATTTTATCAAATATCTTTAGATTTACGCATTAATAATTCTTTACAAGTTGTCAATGTATTGTATCTAAGGCAAAATAATCAACTGAAAACAAAAAATGTAATGCATTTTGTCTTAGCTTAGCGTAAGAACAATTTTAAAAATGGCAAAAGATGTCCGTAACTTTTCTTAACCGAAAACTCTGGCTGTGGGTAATTTTTCTGTTGTAGCCTTTGGATGCATAATTTTTGCGTATATAAGGATTCTTTATACATAATGATCTGACATTTGTTTTCCTTTTCCACGGACACCGAAGAAAATGACACTCACAAACATGGGGATAATACCAACTTAAGCGCTTAACTTTGGTCCGTTTAGCTGTGCTGGATGTACAAATACACAGTCAGGTCCGGTCAGATTAGGGACATTAAATCCGATGCCTCGTATAGGAAGAGTGCCACGCTCTCTACGTTCATGAAAATATAACATAAAATTGCGTACCAATACAGGATAATTTGTACATTAAACATGCAATAAACTTCAGCATTTCAGCTACTGCAATTTACAATCATTAGATCTGCAAGTTACACGCATCCGCTTTACAAGTTAAGGGCATCTAAACTGTAGAAAAAGCAGCAGGTACACGCATCTTACAGCTCACTAAGAGCTTTAAAAATGAAATAGCTAGACATATAATAAACATGATTCTGGTCTATATTAAATCTTGAGACACTGACCTTTTCCTAAATTGCAAAATTCAACAATTGTAACAATTTTATAGGCTTAAAAGCTAGAAAATATAATGCCCATATTTTCGTATGCCATCTACGGCTAACCGTAACTGCATTTACGGGCATCGGCTTTATACCAGTGATTTTCCACTATTAACAGCTACCGAAGGAGAGACAGGGTTTCAAAGAACTCAATAAATCATTATCCCAGTAGAAATTTTATTTTCAACTGTTTGAAGAAAAACAACAATGTGATCCTGGCAAATCTATTTGAAATTACATATATGTAATTGCACTATGTTTCGATGAGTAACACAAGTAAATAATGAAGAAAGTTTATTAACCCAACTAGTCCTGGTTTCTTTAAAAATAAGGCTAAGATATTTTCATTGTTTCAGTATTAATGTACGGTTTATTCCCTTTTGTAATTTCATCTGAAAATTTGAATATTGGCACCGCATAGAAGAAAAACATTTAAGCTACATGTTCAGATTTTTCGGCTTCTTAATATTCATCTTAAACTAGTTGATGAAGGACAGCCGTGGTTTGTTATTGTAAAAATGTATGTTGCAGTACTGTGTTGCTGTAATTTTATGAGTAAAACAGACAGAGTGATATCACATATAATCTAGAATAAAAAATGTTGAAGGGGTTTAGTGTTTTGCTTTAAGGGATCGTTTCGAAAATTGGAACTTCTGACTATGAATTCCCCTTGCCGTTTTTGGGAATAAGTAAGGCGTTAACCTTTACTCTTTACTGTAACTAAATGTAGTTGTATACCAACTTACGATATTTCATAGCTTACCTTTATATTTTTGTGTATAACAATATAAATTCTGAGAAAAGTTAAAGACACATCATGAAGTTACGGACATCTCTGTAAATTACGTAAAAAAAGTTACGGATATCTCTTGTAAAAGTTACGTACCTCTTTTGGACTTTTAAAATCAGTTGTTTTTCGACTTATTGTTTTATACTTAAGTTATTTCTACTTTTATTAGTGCGGGCGAAACTGATATACATCTTCTTGAAAGCTTTATCTTCGTTAAACAACTTTGTTTTGCTTTAAAATAACTAAAATCTATATAAACAGAAGATGTCTTGCGCCATCTTGGGCTGTGGGTAACTTAAGTTACCCACAGCTGTTTAAGCACAGTGATTATAGATAGAAAAAAAAATATTTTAGATTGCAAATATGTTCAGCAATAAAAGCTCTACACACAGTTCAAATGACCACTTGTTATTGGATTTATTGCCCTTAAATGTTTATTACTTGTTTATTACCATATCCTCTATTTTTATATTTTCACCGATTTTAGTGCTTTAAAAAGTATCTTTTAAACTGTTATAGATATATTGAAAGTTTGAACAGCAAAAATGTTAAGTAGGACAAGATCTAAAAAATACAGCCAGTGGGTCTGAAATCATCCTCAAAGGAAGATTTAGACAAATTTGAAAACAGGTGAGCGACACAGGCTCCTTGGAGCCTCTAGTTACCTTTCTTGCAATAGTTACTAGCTGGTTCGTGTCAAGCGCAAAATTATTATGATTTACATTCAGAGTGGAATTGGTAACGACACGGACACATAAATATTCTGAAATATAAAACAGCAATACAAGACTTGACACAGCTTGTTTTTTTTTTTTTGTCAGATCATACATTATTTTTTTTATTTTGGTCCTGGTAATGAAACATCTGTCAAATATGATATTCATCTTTTGCAGATCTACCAACAATGGAAACTCCAATTTCCTATCCAAAAAGGAAAAGAATTCCTAGAAAAATATATACTCCAAGCAGCAGTAAAGTAGCTGAAAAGCAAGAAAACAAGAAAAGTAAGAATTGCTGATTTGTATTATTGGTTTCTGTTTTGGTCACTTAGCCTGAAAGGCTTGCAAGTTTTTGCCATCACTAAGCATTTTCATCCATTATTTATCGTCTGTCTGTTGTCCATCCATCCATAATTTATGTTTTATTTTGTTCTAAAACATCAAACGGACAGATGGATCAGTATAAACAATATGCCCTTCACTTATTGTCACGGTGGCACGAAAAAGGCGTCTAATTTTCCATCTAGTTGTAATTTGACCATGTCATGAATATTGTCCAAGTCCCTTCCAACAACAATCGTCAATTTAAGGAAAAAAAATCCAGTAAATTTTCAAAAGTTGTAGGCTAAAAAATATCTTTAAACCTGAATTTCTTTTTATATTAAATAAAATTGACAATTTCGATTTTCAGTTATGTCAAAAGTAGTCATATTTTTTCCAACAAAGTGAATTTTTACAGATTTGAGCTAGGTCTTAAGGTTTCAGAGCTAAAAGGGGCTAAAACGGACTTCTCTTTTTTGTTCATGAAATTTTTAATTTTCATATTTTCATTTTGATTTTTTCATTTTTCATTGTTTTCCTTATGAACTTTTGCACTGGTAGAGTCTCGACGGATTTAACGTAGCTTGTACCGTTTCCGAGCTATTAGGGGCCAAAGTGGTGCTCAATCCCAAAAAACAAACTTTTTTATTTCTCGTCCGATTTCAAAGGTTTTTTTTCTTCTTTAGAGTCCTTATGAAATTTCCAACATAGAGAATTTTAGCAGATTTGAGCTAGGACTTGCAGTTCTTCCAACCTATTAGGGGCCAAAGTGGTGCTTTTTAGTACTAATGTAATTTCTGTGTCCAGCAAATTACTGTGTCAAGCATATTATTGTGTCCACTTTAGAAGTGTGTCAACACTTGCCCAAATGAACACTTGTCGACCATTGCGGTCGTATCATGGTGCACTCGGCCAAGCTCTTTATTCTTGTATGTTGTTCATGAATTCAAAAATGCTTCATCCAATTGAACTGAAATTTTAAAATTAGGCTGGAATTGGTAATGTCTGGTTACCTTTTGTTTTTTTCCAATTTTGCGATGTGTCCAGAGTATGGGACTTTGATTTTTATAAAAAATGCCATTTTTCTTGAATGTCGTACAGTAACTCAAAAATGCTTCATCCAATTAATCCGAAATTTTATAATTAGGCTAGAATAGGTAATGCCTGGTTCTCTTTCGTTTTTTTTCTGATTTTTCTATATGTTGTTCTAGAGTTGTGGGACTTTGGTGTTAAAAAAATGCGTTTTTCTTGTATGTTGTACACTAATTCAAAAATGCTTCATCCGATTGAATTGAAATTTTAAAATTAGGCTGGAATTTGTAATGCCTGGTTCCCTTTCACTTTTTATTAGCTCACCTGACCTGAAAGATCAACTGAGCTATTCCCATCACTTGGCGTCCGTCGTCGTCGTCCGTTAACTTTTAACAAAAATCTTCTCCTCTGCAACTGCCAGGCCAAATGGAACGAAACCTAGCCACAATCATCCTTAGGGTATGATGTCCATGTCAGTCAACCAAGATGGCCGCCAGGGCTAAAAATAGAACATAGGGGTAAAATGCAAATATTGACTAATTTCTTGAAAACCATTGCAGATAGAGAAAATCTGACATATGCAAAAATGTTCAGAATGTCAAAATCTACCTAAGTTCCATTTATGCCAAAATTGTCGGATGCCCTCGCAAAGGGGTTATTGCCCATAAATGATGATTTTTGGCCAATTTTAACGTTTTTGACTATCTAAGAAATAATTCATGGCAGCCATGGTTTATCAGAGATTTTAACATGGGTTGCATTGTTTGTGTAAAATTTTAATCCCGAGTGTTAGCGAGGGTTAAAATTTCGCAAATAATAATTTTCTCCTCTGAAACTACCAGGTCAAATGGAACCAATCTTGGCCACAATCATCCTTATGGTATCTATTTTTAAAATTATATCCGTAGTCCTTGACGGGCAACCAACATGGCTGCCAAGGCCAAAATTTAATAGATGTATATCATGCTAAAATTGTCATATTTCTTGCATTTTATATATAAAAAACCTGTACTCAATTTCCTTTTGTTTTCACAATTCCCTTTATTATCCAATGCTACATACTATTATGCTGCGATTGGTAAGCACCTATGTTTCCATGAAGTGCCAGCGCTGCAGGTCCAGAGCCGACTTTGCTCTTGTTCTTTCCCATTTTCATACTTAACAAGTTTTCTTTTCATGGTCTGTATGTTTATATTATTGGCAAGTGTTAACTAGAGATCAAAAGAGGTCAGGGCATCAACTTAATCGGAATAAAAATTAGCATGGTTATAAATGCCACTTGGCTAAGTACATGTAATTAAGACAATATAAAAGAAAAAACACACCTGTCATATTTTAAATTTCTCTTTAATTACCGTTATCAGTGCCAGCTAAGTAAATTAACAGTAATAATTATACCCCCGCTCCGAAGGAGAGGGGGGGTATAGTGTTTTACCTCTGTCCGTCCGTCCGTCAGTCAGTCCGTTGTTATGATATTGTAATTATTATGTTTATTTATGTTGGCCTAATTTGTGTTGTATGGCCTGATAGTTGTTTACCAAATAATCTTATAACTGTGCAGTTTAGGAATCACTGGAACAATCACAGAATGATTGGAACTTTCTAGAATGATCCTTATAAAAGATGCGTAATTTAAACTTCTACGTTATTCCAGAAACTTCCGTTGTAACTTTCCAGGATTTTCCACAATGTTCCATTATAGAGTGTTCTAGAATTTTCCATGACAACACTATATATACAGACACTAAAGTTAAACTCTCATAATTAAACTTGGACATAGACATTGATAGACATTAGTATTCATAGCATTTGGATTGACACTTTTATTCTAAAGACAACATCATACTGGATTGTGACATTAGTAGTGAACGTAATATTCAAATTGGATTCCGAAAGATTTCCGGATACAGATAAAGATAACAGATTGGACTCATATTTTGACAGTTAAGTTAACAGTAATATTTGTTTAATACCTTTTGTAAACTTTTGTATATTAAATGTTATTAAATTTTACTATTGATTTGTGTCTTTTGTTGGCTACAATTTAAAGGCGATTTCTGGCCGTAACAGAAATTGGGGGCTCGTCCGGGAGAACGAAAATATCTTATTTAAAATTTATTCAATATTTTTATTATAACTAGCCAACAAAATTCTACAAAATGGCATTTGATGCCGGTAATTTTTTGAAAACGCCAGACCTGGAGAGTTTTGATAATTTAAAGAAAGAGGAATTAGTGTTGCTTGCTAAAGAACTGAAATTAGTTTTTAAAGTATCTATGAGAAAACAAATTATAAAAAATTTGGTTATAGACAAATTAGTTGACGCAGAAATTTTAGGTAAAGAGGCTCTTGAACTTAAGGTCGAAAATATTGACGCCTTTAAATTAAAACAGCTTGAATTAGAACATGAACGCAAACTAAAAGAACTGGAAATGAATTTGAAGGAGATGGAGAAAAGAAAAGAAGATGAATTTAAATTAAAACAGGCAGAACTGAAAATGAAGGAAAGATTGGAAATGGATAAAAAGGAAAAAGAAGATGAATTTAAATTAAAAGAACTTGAAATGAGGGAAAGGCTAGAGATGGAGAAAATGAAAATTGAAATGGTCAAAGAAGAAAGCAACACTAAAGTCCAGTCGAAATCAGAATATTTTGATGCAGCAATATTTTGTGAAAAAAACAGTCGATAAATATTTTCCACAGTTTGAGAAAATTGCTCATAGTTCATTTGTAGTTTGAATTGGCCAAAGCCATATTGGACTACAATGCTACAGAGTGTTTTTGAGGGTAAGGCCGCTGAAATATACTCCGCACTTCCATCAGAAAAAAGTTCCGATTATGACACGGTGAAACAGGAAGTTTTGAAAGCTTATGAGCTAGTACCAGAAGCATATAGACAGAAATTTAGATCTTATAAAAAGTTTGATTCACAAACCTATGTGGAATTTGCTCGGGAAAAAGAAGATCTATTTGATAAATGGCTTACGTCAAAGAAAACAGATAACAATTTTGATAACCTAAGACAATTGATGTTATTAGAAGAGTTCAAACAATGTGTTCATTTAGACTTAAAAACACATTTAGACGACAAAACTGTTGAGACAATACATGATGCAGCTGTTATTTCAGATAATTATACTCTTTCACATAAAAGAAGTTTCAAGGGTCAAAATGTTAATACTTCAAGTGGAAATTACAAAAATCAAAGCACTGAGCGTACTGATAGTAAGCCTGTTGCACAGAATAAGAGTCAGTCCAGTTATAATATGTCTAGTCCAAAATTTGATACTTTTGAGAAGAAGTCACTGACTTGTGCTTATTGTAAGAAGATTGGTCACCTGATGGCTGATTGTTTTAGACTTCAGAAGAAGAATGAACGAGATAATAAGCCGAAGACCAGTGCTTGTACGACACCTTATATTACCAGTACATTGGAATGCCCTGCGCGTCAGGCTTTTAAGTCCAGTTTTTGTGATTACATGGAGGAATATAAACCCTTTATGTCTGATGGGTTTATTTCTATTGTTGATGATACCACTCTTCAGCCTATTAAGATTTTACGAGACACTGGAGCTTCTCAGTCTTTATTGTTAGAAGGTGTGTTGCCTTTGTCCGAGAAGACTTCTGTTGGTGCCTCCGTTTTGTTACAAGGTGTAGAGATGGGTTGTATAGATGTTCCTCTCCATCGTATTTATCTGAAGTCAGATTTGATAACTGGACCAGTTATTGTGGGTGTTCGTCCTAATCTCCCTGTTGAGGGTGTTACATTATTGCTAGGAAATGATCTAGCTAGGAACAAAGTGGTTGCAGAACCAATTGTTACCAGTGAACCGGTGGTGGATGTTAAATCACCTGAAGATGATGCTGAATTGTATCCAGCTTGTGTTGTTACTAGGGCGATGGCTAGAAAACAACAAAATGAGAATTTGCAAGAAGACAAGTTTGATTACATGGACCTTTCTGACACTTTTATAGCTGATATTGAAGATCCTGGTAACTCAGAAAAGGCTATTATAAAACCACCTAGTGTTAACAAAAATGTTATTATGCCATGGCCAGATGTGAACAGCCATTCATTAGACCGAAATAATTTACTCGAAGAACAACATAAAGACCCTGAGGTTCTTCAGCTCAGCCAGAGGGCTCAACCACAGGAGGAAGCAGACAAAGTGGCCGAATGCTATTACCATCAGGACAGTATTTTAATGAGGAAGTGGAGGCCTCCTGATGCTACCCCAGAGGAGGAATGGAGAGTGATATACCAAGTGGTGGTGCCTAAAGTTTATAGACAAGAAATTATTGGTCTTGCCCATGACACCCCCTTGGCTGGACACTTAGGTATAAGGAAGACTTGCCTTAAGATCTTGCAGCATTTTTACTGGCCTAAACTTAGAAATGATGTTGCAGAATACTGCAAATCATGTCATATATGCCAGGTTGTTGGTAAACCTAACCAGAAAATACCACCAGCACCTCTTCTGCCTATTCCAGCCTTTGACGAACCTTTCAGCAGAGTTCTAATTGACTGTGTTGGACCTTTACCAAAGACCAAGACTGGAATTGCATATTTATTGACAATCATGTGTACATCTACCCGCTTTCCTGAGGCTATTCCGCTAAGAAATATCAAGACACCTACTATTGTCAAAGCACTTATCAAATTTTTCACATTAGTAGGACTTCCTAAGTCTATACAGTCCGACCAGGGATCAAATTTCATGTCAGGTCTATTTCAGCAAGTAGTGTACCAGTTAGGGATTGCTCAGTATAGATCAAGTGCGTACCATCCAGAATCTCAAGGTGCCTTAGAACGTTTTCATCAGACATTGAAGAACATGATTAGAACTTTTTGTCTTCAATTTGACAGAGACTGGGATGATGGAGTTCACTTTCTACTTTTTGCAGTCCGAGAGGCTGTTCAAGAATCCATTGGTTTTAGTCCCTTTGAGTTGGTATTTGGCCATACTGTAAGGGGACCGTTAAAATTGATTAAGGAAAAGTGGCTTACTGAACATACTGACTTGAATCTTTTAGACTATGTATCTAGATTTAAAGAAAAATTGTATACTGCTTGTCAAATTGCTCAGAAAAACTTAAAAAATGTACAGAACAAGATGAAAATATGGTATGATAAAGATGCCAGGGACAGAGTTTTTGAGCCTGGTGATAGGGTACTTGTATTTTTGCCAGTCCCTGGACATCCTTTACAGGCTAAATATTGTGGTCCTTATACAATAGAGAGTAAAATTAATGATTTGAATTATATTGTAAAAACTCCAGGTCGGCGCAAACAAAATAGAGTGTGTCATATTAATATGTTAAAACCATATTTTGAGCGTACTAATGTTCTATGTGATAGTAAACCAGTTGCCACTTTAGGCATGGTTAAATTTGAGAACAATCATGACAAACCAGATGTAATTGAACCAATTTTTAGTTGTAAAACTATGGAAGAGACAGTTAGATTGAAAAATTCAGAAATTTTGTCAAATTTAGATTCAAAACTTGCACATCTGTCTTTTGATCGTAGAGAAGAAATAAAAACTTTGGTATTTTCTTTTAAAAATCTTTTTCCAGATGTGCCAAACAAAACCACTGCTGTTTGTCATGATGTTGATGTCGGAGATGCTTGTCCAATTAAGCAACATCCTTACAGGCTCAATCCACTCAAACTTGAAGTTATGAGAAAAGAAATTAAATATATGCTTGACAATGATATTATTGAGCCGAGTAACAGTGAATGGAGCTCTCCTTGTCTCCTTGTGCCAAAACCAGATAAAACTTTTCGTTTCGTGACTGATTTCAGAAAAGTAAATTCAGTCTCAAAATCTGATTCCTATCCGATTCCAAGGATAGACGATTGTATTGACAATATTGGTCAAGCAAAATTTGTGAGCAAATTTGATTTATTGAAAGGTTATTGGCAAGTTCCATTGACACAGAGAGCTCGTGAAATATCAGCTTTTGTTACACCAAATGGCTTATTTCAATATACTGTAATGCCATTTGGCATGAAAAGTGCTCCAGCTACATTTCAAAGAATGATCAATAATGTTATAAAAGATTTAGACCGTTGTTATGCTTATATTGATGATCTTATTGTATGTAGTGATAGCTGGGAACAGCATTTAACACATTTATATGATACCTTTGATAGATTGTCAAAATCAAATTTGACTGTTAATCTTGGTAAAAGTGAATTTTGTCAGGCCACTGTTGATTATTTAGGGCATACAGTTGGCCAAGGTCAAGTAAAACCTATTATGGCTAAAGTGGAAGCTATTTCCAAATTTCCACCTCCTACAAATAGAAAACAACTTATGAGATATTTAGGCATGATTGGATTTTACAGAAAATTTTGTTCAAATTTTGCTACTGTTGTTCAACCATTGACTCATCTTTTACGGAAATATTCTAAATTTATCTGGAGCGGAAATTGTCAAAAAGCTTTTGAAAATAGCAAATCACTTTTAATTAATAGTCCAGTTCTGATTACTCCAGACTTTGAAAAACAATTTAAACTTGCCGTTGATGCAAGCGATGTAGGAATAGGAGCTGTTTTATATCAAGAGACAGATGATAATGTTGAAAAACCTATATCATATTTTTCTAAGAAATTAAATAAACATCAGAAAAATTATTCAACTATTGAAAAAGAGTGTTTTGCAATGTTGTCAGCACTTCAACATTTTGATGTATATTTGAATCCCACTGTATATCCTATTCTTGTTTATACTGATCATAATCCTCTCACCTTCATGCATAAAATGAGAAACAAGAATCAGAGGTTGACTAGGTGGAGTTTATTGTTACAGGAATATGATGTAATTGTAAAACATATTAAGGGTAAAGATAATGTAATAGCTGATGCTTTATCTAGAGCTTATTAAATCACTTTGTATATATTATGTATTTTTGTTCATATTATTCATGATAAGTTTTTGTTACACTAAAACTTCTTTTAAGGGGGGAGGTGTTATGATATTGTAATTATTATGTTTATTTATGTTGGCCTAATTTGTGTTGTATGGCCTGATAGTTGTTTACCAAATAATCTTATAACTGTGCAGTTTAGGAATCACTGGAACAATCACAGAATGATTGGAACTTTCTAGAATGATCCTTAAACTTTCCAGGATTTTCCACAATGTTCCATTATAGAGTGTTCTAGAATTTTCCATGACAACACTATATATACAGACACTAAAGTTAAACTCTCATAATTAAACTTGGACATAGACATTGATAGACATTAGTATTCATAGCATTTGGATTGACACTTTTATTCTAAAGACAACATCATACTGGATTGTGACATTAGTAGTGAACGTAATATTCAAATTGGATTCCGAAAGATTTCCGGATACAGATAAAGATAACAGATTGGACTCATATTTTGACAGTTAAGTTAACAGTAATATTTGTTTAATACCTTTTGTAAACTTTTGTATATTAAATGTTGTTAAATTTTACTATTGATTTGTGTCTTTTGTTGGCTACAATTTAAAGGCGATTTCTGGCCGTAACACCGTCCTCTGTCAGTCCATCCGTAACACTTTTTTGTAACACTTTTCTCAGCTACTATGTATTACAGCTATTAGATATTTGGTATCAAGCATCAGGTTGGGGTGCTGTACCGTGTAAGTGGTTTTCAGGTCTGGTGCTCATCTACTTCCTGTTTACAGACTTAGTACATATATTAGACATAGGGGTATTAATGAAAAATTTTCATAACACTTTTCTCAACTACTATGTATCACAGCTATTAGATATTTGGTATCAAGCATCAGGTTGGGGTGCTGTACCATGTAAACGGTTTTCAGGTCTGTCGCTCTTCTACTTCCTGTTTACAGACTTAGTACATATATTAGACATAGGGGTATTAATGAAAAATTTTCGTAAGACTTTTCTCTGCTACTATGAATCACAGCTATTTGATATTTGATATCAAGCATCAGGTTGGGGTGCTGTACTGTGTAAGCGGTTTTCAGGTCTGTCGCTCTTCAACTTCCTGTTTACGGACTTAGTACATAAATTAGACAGGGATATTAATGAAAAATTTTCGTAACACTTTTCTCAACTACTATGTATTACAGCTATTAGATATTTGTTATCAAGTATCAGGTTGGGGTGCTGTATTGTTTAAGTGGTTTTCAGGTCTGCTGCTCTTCTACTTCCTGTTTACGAACTTGCAGATCCTATAATGATATGGTTAGCGGGGGTAGACTTTTGTGAGTAATAGCTCACAGTTCATCTTGTTTAATATTTAATTCCTATCTTGAACCTGTAATAATAATGAATTAATAGAAGTTGTATCACTCAAAACTGGCAAGAGAAAAAGGAAGGCTCCTTCAACTTTCACACCAAGTGATTGGTAAGTATCAAAAATGTAAGTACACATTGATTAACTTTGGTTAAAAGTTTACGTCCGAGTTCATTTCTCAGATACTATGTGGCCTAGGATCATGTAATTTGATGTGGGGATGTAACTTTGCAAGCCTGTCAGCATCAATACCAAAATAGGTCAATTTGACCTCCATTTCATGCTTGATTGACTTTGGTTAAAGTTTACGTCCGAGTTCATTTCTCAGATACTATGTGGCCTAGGATCATGTAACTTGATGTGGGGATGTAACTTTGCGAGCCTGTCAGCATCCATACCAAAATAGGTCAATTTGACCTACATTTCATGCTTGATTGACTTTGGTTAAAGTTTACGTCGAAGTTCATTTCTTAGATACTATGTGGCCTAGGATCATATAACTTGATGTGGGAGTGTAACTTTGGGAGCCTGCAACATCCATACCAAAATTGGTCAATTTGACCTACATTTCATGCTTTTATTGACTTTGGTTAAAGTTTACATCCGAGTTCATTTCTCGGATACTTTATGACCTAGGATCGTGTCACTTGATGTGGGGATGTAACTTTGGGAGCCTGTCAGCATGCATACCAAAATAGGTCAATTTGACCTACATTTCATGCTTGATTGACTTTGGTTAAAGTTTATGTCGAGTTCATTTCTCAGTCACTATATGGTCTAGGATCATGTAATTTGACCTACATTTCATGCATAGTTGACCCTCCTTAGGTAAAGCTCTTACTTTTATGAATTATTGTGTTTTATAGGTTTGTCTTAGGTACAAAGAATGTTGCAGATGAGGCGAACTTTGTAATCATGGATTACCCTATGTTTTAGCAAGGCACATTCACTGATCATACAAGGTTAGTGCCCTGAGGGGCATTTCTAGAATTATACAGGCCCTGGAGATAGTTTTTGATTTGAAGGAGAATTCAATTTGTGTTTCTTTGGACATCTATAACAGCATCCTGTTACAATTATATCTTCTTAGGTTTTGCTCTTTTGATATAAATTACATGAGTTAAAAAGTAGTCTTAGATTTAGAGTGCACTTATTGGCAGTTATATGCATGTATTACTTTTGCTTATATAAAGAGGTTTATAGCATTGTATATGAAAATCTCTGTTAATATCGACCTACAGGGGATGCATGATGCCTTGATTTATAAAGGTAAATCTAAATTTATAAAGGTTTGTTGTTATCTTGAATTGTGTCACATTTTCTTGTTTAGGGGCTTTTTACAGCTTACTTTATGTTGTGGATTCTTGTCCATTGTTGAAAGCCGTACGGTAACCTGTAGATAAATTTTTATTTGTACTTGGAACCTTTCCAGATGACTGTCTCATTGACAATCATACCACATCCTCTATTCTTATAACTAACTTGATAAGAAAATATAAAGTGCATCTTGAAAAAAAGCCATGGGATAAATATCAAAAAGGGATGTAGCTAGTCTATATTGTTATTGATATGCTTGTATTATACGCCTTAAATCATACTTTTCCTATAGAATATTCAAAATCTGCACTTCAAACTAATGAATTACACTATACAAAAGATGTATACGACAAAAGTTTAATCACATTATCAGCTGAAGTTCTGTTCACCCATAAAACATGGACAGTTGAAGATTTGGAAATTTTCTGAAAATACTGTGTAAAATTAATATAATAGTTAATACTTGTTTCATATGACATTTTACTTGCTTGTTTGTTGTGTATAAGGTATTGTTTTTTATTTCTTTGGTCAACTCACCTTTTTGTATATTATTTTATGTATATAATTTTGTTTTGAGGACTCCCAATAGATTAGCTAAATTGTATGGGGTAATCCTCAGTTGGTAGAGTATTTTGTCTTGCTTCTACAGTTTTCAGGCATCAAATTTTTATTGTATTTATGTTCATATATATATGTAAATACTTGCATGTCCTAATGCTTAACTGGCAGGTCGAAACTTTCCTGGTTCAGTTTAAATTAAACTTAGAATTATTTATTTTTATTTGTTGTCAAATATTAAATATCCTCTGAATACAATTTTTGAAATGAAAATAAAAATTGATGATTTTTAAAAAATTAAAAGCTCAAGTTTGGAATAGTTATGTACATTAACAATTATGTACTAACTTTTAGAACCAGGAAGGTCTCAGGGAAAGTCAGATGATATAGATATTTCTTGAAACCATGAATTTGATTCCTACCCTGACTGATGAGACCAAATGGAAGCAAATTTATAGGTATATAAATTTCTAGTTTTAAGCTCACCTGACCTAAAGGGCCAAGTGAGCTATTTCTATCACTTGGCGTCCGTCGTCGTCTGTCATCGTCAGTCCTTTAACTTTTTCAAAGATCTTCTTCTCTGAAACTGCCAAGCCAAAATGGAACCAAACTTGGCCACAATCATCCTTAGGGTAACTAGTTTAAATGTTGTGAACGACATTTCTGCCGGACAACCAACATGGCTGCCAAGGCTAAAAATAGAACATAGGGGTAAAATGCAAATATTAACTGCCATCTTGGAAACTGTAACAGATTGAGAAAATCTGACAGGGTGACAAATGTTCAGATTGACAAGATCTACCTTAGTTACTTTTGAGTTAAAATTGTCGGATGGCCCCCGCATAGGGGTTATTGCATATAAAAGACTATTTTTGGCCAATTTTAATGTTTTTGGCTATTATCTAATAAGTTTTAATAGATAAAAAAAAAATTAAAAATTGCAAAAATGATCAGCAATAAAAGCTCTACAAACAAGTCATTGATCACTTAATATTAGTGTTGTCAACGGTTAACCGGTCGAACGACCGAATACCGAATACCAAAAACGCTTACCGGTTAACCGGACCTTTTTAAAATTTTAATAAAATTGATGTAAATGTGTACTGAAATCATTAGTAAATAATGTGAAATGATTGTACGAATTGATTGGTACTTGATTAGACAGATCAATTGTTCAGTTTATTGATTAATCTTGTTAACCTTGAAAACATTTAAATTTTATTACTTAATTAGCACATAGACAACTTGTCTGTCAGCTCCGGGCAAGTATAATGTAAACATAATTAGCATATTAAGTTTATTTTGAACAGTTGTAAGCTGAACATGCTGAATAAATTTTACGATTTAGTTTATTTCTTCACTTTGACTTTATATTGTGTGTGCGTACATGTAAATATGCCACCTCCGTCATCTAAGGCTTGGTCTTTTTTTAAACGTAATGCTGACTCCAAAATAGTGAAATGCAAACTATGTGAAATGGAATTAGTCTATACTGGTGGTACAAGTAATATGCTGAATCATCTGAAGTTAAAGCATCCCAATGACTTTTCTGAAACGCCTGAGAAAGTTAAGCAGTCATCGGTTTTAGACTTTGTTCAGACACCCAAATCTAGAAGATTTTCGTCTACTCAATCTGAACTAATAACAAATTCAATAGTGGATATGATTATATTGGATTACCTACCCATTCGCATTGTTGAGGGAAAAGGATTTTCAAAACTTATGTCGATAATAGCTCCAGAATTTAAAATTCCGTCTAGAAATACTATAAAATCCAGAATAGAAAAGTCATATAGTGACAAAAAAGAGAGTTTGATTAAAGAGTTAAATCTCATTGACAGCGTATCCCTTACTTCTGATACATGGACATCGAATGCTACAAAAAGCTTTTTAACAGTCCAGAACATCACGTTGACAAAGACTGGAATTTACAGTCAAATGTGCTTGTTACTCGTGAAATGCCTGAACGCCATACAGGCGAAAATCTTGCTGAACGACTGAAATCTACAATTTCAGAGTTTGAATTGGACGGTAAAATTGTGAGTTCTGTACATGACAATGCTAGGAACATGAATTGTGCATCAGAGAAATGTGACTTTGACGATATGAGATGCTTTGGTCATACCATTCAGCTTTGCATTAAACCATGCTTGGAAATACCCGCTATTGCCAAACTTACTTCACGTGCTCGTAAGTTAGTGGGACATTTCAAGCATTCAACTACAATAACTGCAGAAATGAGGAAAAGACAAAAGTTGTTCGGACTAAGACAGAACGAACTTATACAAGACGTAGTTACGAGATGGAATTCGACTCAGCTAATGATTGAACGCCTATGTGAACAACGCAGAGTTATTACGGATGTAATGCTAGATACAACTGTTACTAAGAAATGTGACACACATATGCTTCTCAAAGATCATGAGTGGGATTATCTGGTTGAAATTTCCGCAGTATTGAAGCAAATGTCTCATGTTACAACATACATGTGTCTGGAAAAGGACGTATCAGCCTCTGTAATGCTTCCTATTGTCAACGGACTCTTAAAAAAACACCTAAAAAACTCTGAAGAGGATAGTGCTCTTGCGCATAAAATGAAAGCAAGTATTTCAGAAGAACTCATCACCTGCTTTAAACCGTATGACATTGAAACTGCATCTACACAGCATGCTTTAGCGTCCTTACTTGATCCGAGGCATAGAACACTTAACTTTTTCTCCCCAGAACAAAAAAAAGTCGCCATTGAAATGTTAGAGTCCAAGTTAGACGATGTGCCATTAAAGCCCGCAGTTAAAACGTCATAAAAAAACCTTGGAACTGAAGTTGACAAGCAACCAGCCAAGAAACAAAGAGTCCAACGATCTTTGGACTTTCTTTTGTTTGACACCGACGAAGATACGTCCTTTCAAGATGAATCGGAAATGTCCTTATACATCAAGGAGCGTGCTGTGCAAGATTCAAACCCACTCGAGTGGTGGAAAGAAAATAATTGTAAATTCCCCAGACTCTTTGTGTTAGCTAGACAATATTTAAGTATTCCTGCTACCTCTGTTCCGTCAGAACGAATCTTTTCATGCGCGGGTCTCATTGTTACTAAACTGAGAAATCGACTATCTTCCTCTGTGATCGACCAGATAATATTCCTGAATAAAAACTATGTACCCGAGGAAAAATGTGAATAACTCTTCTTTCGTTCTTTCTAAATGTACATACTTATAAATTTGTTTTTTTTGTAATTTATTACATATTGAAATCCTAATTGTGTTAGTGTTTGCATTATTGTGTTATAATACCCTGGGATAAATGTCAATTTATTGTATCATAAAACCAGTCATTCGTGAAGTACTTTGTATAAGACTTTGAACATCAACGTAACTACCGGTTAACCGGTTAATCGGTCGAACGATTATTCGGTTAACCGGTTAGGCATAATTGTTCAATTTGACAACACTACTTAATATGAAGATTTTGTTTGAGAAATGAAATACACGTAATTGTAAATACTAAGATTGGTGAGATCAAAGAGTATCATAGAAAATAAGTGAATTTTTACAGATCTGAGCTAGGACTTAAGGGTTCAGAGCTAAAAGGGGCTAAAACGGACTTCTCTTTTTTTTTCATGAAATTTTTATTTTTCATCTTATTTTCATTTTGATTTTTTCATTGTTTTCCTTATGAACTTCTGCACTGATAGAGTCTCGAAGGATTTAACGTAGCTTGTACCGTTTCCGAGCTATTTGGGGCCAAAGTGGTGCTCAATCCCAAAAAACAAACTTTTTTATTTCTCGTCCAATTTCAAAGGTTTTTTTTTTCTTTAGAGTCCTTATGAAATTTCCAACAGAGAATTTTAGCTAGGACTTGCAGTTTTTCCAACCTATTAAGGGCCAAAGTGGTGCTTTTTAGTACTAATGAAATTTCTGTGTCCAGCAAATTACTGTGTCAAACATATTATTGTGTCCACTTTAGAAGTGTGTCAACACTTGTCGATCATTGCGGTCATATCATGGTGCACTCGGCCAAGCTCTTTATTCTTGTATGTCGTTCATGAATTCAAAAATGCTTCATCCAATTGAACTGAAATTTTAAAATTAGGCTGGAATTGGTAATGTCTGGTTACCTTTTTTTTTCCAATTTTGCGATGTGTCCAGAGTTATGGGACTTTGATTTTTAAAAAAATGCCATATTTCTTGAATGTCGTACAGTAACTCAAAAATGCTTCATCTGATTAATCCGAAAATTTTAAAGAGAAAAGATTCCTGCATGGGATGATATAGTTTTTTGACAGAGAGTTTTATTCCAAAGTACAGAAATTTTGCTCTAAAAGTTGGGTAATTTTTGTTTTTATAGAAATCTACCGCAGAATTTTTCACTTCATGACGCAATTTCACGCCTACCAATCTCTCTCATTCACCACCAAATGTGATGCAAAGAAATTAATGAGAGAGACATCCGGAGCTGAATGAGAGAGATACATTTTAGATCAATTAGAGGTAAGTGTGTAAATTAAAACCTCTTACTCAAATTGTTTTAAAAATCAGAGAATGCTATTCTGTGGCAAATTCATTTCTCTATACTATCACGTGAAATGACTGTTTCAAGTTTCAGTTATACATCAAAACCTGAAATCGTCTTTCTGGAGACCTTAATTATCATGTTTACCTGAATCAGTCGACATTGCAAAAGCAATGCGGTGTCTGCCTTTTTGATTTTTCTCTATTTTCGGTATAACTTTACCATTTGCATCTCAATTTGTAAAAATAGAGGAAGAATACCTGGAGTGTTTTTTATAATATGGTTTTATTTTTCCAATGGTGTATATGATCAGTATTTTCAAATTTGCTCATTGATAAAGGTAACTTTTGCATGAATGGTGACTTGGCTTAGAACGGCATAGGCATGAATAAAAAACGGTCATAATACAAGACACAAATTCACTGTGGTCACCTCAAGTTTTTCAACAGGGTATCAAGCTCTGAATGACCCCGACAAGATTTAAAAAAAATATATATCGAACAGTATAACACATTAGTTTGTCACAACATCAACAAACATACAAAATAGAACTACTAAATGTACCCATGGCCAATATTTTCCTGCCTTTGAACTGGTGCATATGCATGCGAGGGGTTAGACAGATGTGGCCTTTGGAAAAATAAATCCATACTATAAAAATTCGTTAAGGTTCCATGGAATCAGTGATAACATGTAACTCTTAATTTGTTGATCTTCAAAAACTGTCCTGAAGAAAAATGTTCCCCACCTCATAATACTTAATAAGAGTCTCTGATGACGGAAAGATTTACAACAGACTGTACCAGAATGTAAATTGACAAAAAATAAGTCTTATTATCAATCAATTTTGGAAAAATCTATATTGTTGTTAAATTTTGATAAAAACACTGTACTTTTATCACTAAAAGCTTTGGTACTAGTTTCAGTTAGTTTCATGAAGGTTTGATATAAATATTGATAATTAAAAACTTTAACAATACACTACCCTTTAATGTGAAATGCAAAAAAAAAAAAATTAAAAAAAAAAACAAACCTAAGTCCATTTATCAGTACATTGTGGAAAAATAGATAAATATTTTTAGGTACAATTTCTTGATCATAAAGGTGCCTCGATCCAATTTAGAAGGAATTCCAAAGAGACATGCCGATAAAGTAAACGATGTTTAAAGAACTTTAACTACAGACTGAACCTAAATGTAAAGTGCAAAAAACTTATTCCAATTACCAGTGAAATTCAGAAAGAAAATCTTTTTTTTTTTCTCAAAATTTAGTTTTGAAACATGCTATATCTCTTGATCATGAAGAAGCTGCTATCCAAGTTTCAAATGATTTGATTAAGATTTGATGAAGTCATTGATGTTTGAAATTTTTTTTAACCATAGCGTGTACAAAATATGATGTGCAACATACTGTCCATTTGCCAATAAAATTCAGAAAAAATAATAAAACTTTTTTTTCTCTCAAAATATTGTTATAGATAGTGCCTCCTCAACATAAAGTCACTGTCTAAATTTCAAATGATTTCATAATGATTTGATTAAGTTATTAATGTTTAAAGGAATTTAAACACAGGGTGTACCAGATGTTGATCATCACAACGCCGACGACGACGACGAAATTAAGGAGCGCTACGTCTCGCCTTCATGACTTTTGTTGCAGGCGGGACGGACAAAAATTGCTCTTGGTAATCTTCCTCTATTTTGATAAATTACATGAAAATGGTAACTTTATTATCAGAAAATAGAGAAAATCAAAAAGGCAGACATCGCATTGCTTTCGCAATGTCGACTGAACCAGGTAAACATGATAATTAAGGTCCCCAGAAAGACAATTTCAGGTTTTGATGAATAACTGAAACTTGAAACAGTCATTTCACATGATAATTGTCGAACACTTTGATATAAGCATAAAGAAATTTATTGTCCTCTCATGCACCACCACTTTTCTCCTGCATCACCACTAGTTCTCATGCATCACCACTAACTTCAAAGAATGATTGAGAGAAAACGGATAGAGTCTGACACTTGATATGACATGGTAGTGATACCTTGCTGGTAAACTTTCTACAACAGTGAAATTGGTAAGATAAGATTAGATTAACATTGATTTCTGGACAATTGTTTGACTTTTTTTCTTGTATTTCCATTGACATGTTTGTAGGAGAAAACGTCTTACGTTGTCAGTTTTGTGTTTACATGCAAGCAATGAATACCAACGTATAGAGAAATGAATTTGCCACAGAATAGCATTCTCTGATTTTTAAAACAAATTGAATAAGGGGTCTTAATTTACGTACTTACCTCTAATTGATCTAAAATTTATCTCTCTCATTCAGCACCGGGTGTCTCTCTCATTAATTTCTTTGCATCACATTTGGTGGTGAATGAGAGAGATTGGTAGGCGTGAATTTGGGAACACTCTATTTTTCCCAAAAATATTTCATACTTTAAAATTATATGACTGAAAAGAGGAAACTTCGAGGCATCCTATGATATATTTTTCTTTAAATTTAGTTGAATATTTAGTTCAAAAATATATAATGAAAAGTTCAGTTTTTGAACCCCAAAAATTTGATGTAAATTTCCGTTAGTGGGGTCACGTCAGTAAAACTAAAATCACACTGTAAATATTCTCACCTGCATAAATTTTATATGGTTACAAAGCCAATATTAAGAGCTTTATCCAGGTTAAATTTCATAATAGTAGTGTGGAATTTAACAGGTAAACTAACCAGTTAAAGTTACGCAATTTTCTTGATTTCTAGTATTCCGCCGCTCGTTAATCATCGATAACTTCAATTGTTTATTGGAAGGTTTCTTGACATTTTTACGACCTCTTTTCACAAGAAAACTACCCCTCATGCCTTTATTATTTTTCTAAAATTAGGATTTTATTGTTATGCGAAAGAAAATTTAATCTTGCAAATCAGTAATAAATCAGCTTCCCTGCATAATTTTTAGAATAATTTTATGATGAGTAAATCAAAAGTTATAGGTGAAAGTTTGAGACACGACGTAGAAAATTTACTGTTGTATCATAGAAATACTGAGAGATTCAAATCCCAATCGTTTTATATTGATCCCAGTTAAAATCAAATACTTAAAATATGCAGAATCCACATAGAGCCACAGATTAAAATGTCTTTAACAATTTTAAATAAAATGTAAAACAGTCAATAAATTTTAAACATGACTTAAAATGAAAACAAATTCATGCAATGAGAGAAATAGAAGGAAACATAATGAATATAGAATCAATATAAACATGCTCATATCAAATAAGAAATATAAATTACTTAAAATAATTATCAGCCATCATTGAACTTACGTACTATGGGGTTCATGGAAGTAGGAAATTTAATTTCAATGTTACAATAGACATATAATTTACATTTAAATATATTAAGTTCAAATCTGTATTTTGCCTTAAACGCATGAAACTACTTACAAGATTTACAGATCCAATACGTTTGTTTGGGCACACATTTCAGATGGACACATTTGCAGATGGTGCCACTCTAGACAGCAATCACATGCCAGAGTTTCCTTAACACCAAGTTTTTGTTTACAAGCAAAACAATCCCATTCATGATGCTCCTTATTCTGAATCATCAATTCTTTTAACAATAACCAGCCATCGTCAGTTAAGATGTTTGCGTATTCTTAGTGTGTTTGGCATTTTCATCTAAAATTTTGTAGGATACATGTCCATATAGTCACTAAACATCAGGCTAGTCTATCAATTGAATGATTTTATATTTCGACATAATGATTTTTTTGGGTCAAAGTCAATGCACCATTCACGGGATTTATTCCAAGACCGAAATTTGGAAATTCGTATACGTTTCATCTATATGGCAGTTCGTACTAGGAGCCCTGGGACTCGCCGTATGAATTGTTCGTACGGAGAGCCACTTGCATGAAAAAATTGACATGAATTCGAGTAATCAGTAAATCTGAACATAGATAATAAATCTATGATCTGACGGTTTTTTTTATGATTTTACTGTTTCTTGTAACATCAACGAGAACTTACAATCTCCACGTAGGACATACCAAGTACGCTTTTGCTGTGTTTTTTTTACAATAATTGTGCAGTATATAGTCAAATTTAATAAAAAAAAAAATGAAAACCAAAATAAGACAACAAAAACTTTTAAAATGTCTGACCTGTAACGTATCCTTTCTGGGGGTGTTGTTGTTCTGTAAATTCCTCCACTGGCTGGAGAAACACTGCATAAAATTTGGCAACTATCTATTAAAATCTAAAACTGAGAATGTAGGGCAAGCAGGATGATCCCTACTAGAGTCTCATTTAATACCAAAATGTCTATAGTTCACAGAATATGATCATCTTAGTTCACTTAAAATGGATGTTCAGTATTTTGCTACGGG
Organism: Mytilus galloprovincialis; assembly: GCF_965363235.1. Taxonomy (NCBI): domain Eukaryota; kingdom Metazoa; phylum Mollusca; class Bivalvia; order Mytilida; family Mytilidae; genus Mytilus; species Mytilus galloprovincialis. Next base: position 64,366 of record NW_027467988.1, on the reverse strand, counting down.
TAACGTGAAGTGCATAGCAAAGTCCTCTACTGATTTCTTCAGGGGTGTTAATTACGGTGTCCTTTAGGAGTCATTATATGTAACACGCTTGTTGTTTAAATGCGTATGAATTTTTGACATTTCAATTTTCATTTTTGCGTCCGATGACCCTAAAAATCCATAAATGTAATGTACACTTCATTAGATTTAAACAAATATATTGCGAGCCTTCTTTTGAACTGCATGATTTTGAATTTTGTTTCTCTTACCCCTTTTGGGTCAATTCCAAGGATTCTGAAACGGGGATTACATATGGAGAAAGCCTTCTCATTTTCCTAGTAATTTTTAGCAATACCATTTTTTTAGAACACGACAAAAGTCTTAACTGGTTTATTTTTCAGATCTCAAAAATATATTTTCTTTTAAATTTTACATGTTACTATCCATTGAAAATGGACAGTCATATAGGATACTTAAAAATACTTTGTCGTCGCCGTTGTCTGGACAAATTAGTTTTTTTTTCAAGAATCTGAATGACACCCCCCCCACCTCCTCCTTCTTTCCGGCACTTTTAATCTTAAAAAAAGATAAATGAAAATATAACAACAGCAAATAAGCAAATAAATCAAATAAATAAAAACAAAACGAAAAAACAAAATCTAAGCAAAATACAACAAAAAACAAACACACAGTGCCCAGTCCCCTTTCTTTGCTTTCAAAGTAAGTAAGTCCCTTATAGAACTGAAATTTAAAAAAAATGATTTACTATAGAAATGAAAGATTGTTTGAGATGTGTTGTATTAACTTCGATATTTTTTTGGTAGGGGTGTGCCATTTTTGCCTCAAAAAACGTACCCATTTTAATATAACATTCACTGAAATTCAGTACCTATAGTTATATAAATATTTAAGAAAGAATGACCTATACTTATATACAATATTTAAAATATGACGTCAAAACGTTATTGCAGATCAAACCAGGAGACAAATTTCCGGGGTTCATTTGGGAACTTATTTGAAAGGTGAACTTTCAAATGAATTGATTAAATTTAATATAATAATTGACCATTAATAATGTAAGATTCTCAATAGCATATTTATATATCAAACTCTGACCCTGTAAACTTGATTGTTGTTTTTCGTTTATTTTTTCTATGTATTTCATGTTTTAGATAGTATTATGTATTTGTATTTGTTTTGTTATCTTGTGATTATCATTGGACTATAATTGTCTATGTTCTTTATGTTGTGAACTTGTTTGTTTTGCGTTGACCCTCTTTTGGGTGTATGATGCAATAAAATTATTCTTATTCTTATTCTTATTCTTATATGATATGAAGATCATACCCCAAATCAATATACAGTTATCCAACGTAAATGCATTATTTATCCCGTAACAATAATAATACTGTGACCTATAGACATGGTGTCAGAGTCAATCTATCACAGTCAGATGATTTATCCTGTAACAATAATGATACCTTGACCAATAGAAATGGCGTCAGAGTCAATCTATCACAGTCAGATGATTTATCCTGTACCACTAGTGATACTGTGGCCAAAAGACATAGTGTCAGAATCAATCTATCACAGTCAGATGATTTATCCTATAACAATAATGATACTGTGACCTGTAGACATAGTGTCAGAATCAATCTATCACAGTCCGATGATTTATCCTGTAACAATAGTGATACCTTGACCAAAAGAAATGGTGTCAGAGTCAATCTATCACAGTCAGATGATTTATCCCGTAATAATAATGACACTGTGACCTATAGACATGGTGTCAGAGTCGATCTATCAGTCAGATTATTTATCCCGTAACAATAATGATACTGTGACCTATATACATGGTGTCAGAGTCAATCTATCACAGTCAGATGATTTATCCTATAACAATAATGATACCTTGACCAATAGAAATGGCGTCAGAGTAAATATGTCACAGTCAGATGATTTATCCTGTACCACTAGTGGTACTTTGGCCAATAGACATAGTGTCAGAGTCAATCTATCACAGTCAGATTATTTATCCCGTAACAATAATGATACTGTGACCTATAGACATGGTGTCAGAGTCAATCTATCACAGTCAGATGATTTATCCTGTAACAATAATGATAATGTGACCTATAGACATAGTGTCAGAATCAATCTATCACAGTCAGATGATTTATCCTATAACAATAATGATACTGTGACCTGTAGACATAGTGTCAGAATCAATCTATCACAGTCCGATGATTTATCCTGTAACAATAGTGATACCTTGACCAAAAGAAATGGTGTCAGAGTCAATCTATCACAGTCAGATGATTTATCCCGTAATAATAATGACACTGTGACCTATAGACATGGTGTCAGAGTCGATCTATCAGTCAGATTATTTATCCCGTAACAATAATGATACTGTGACCTATAGACATGGTGTCAGAGTCAATCTATCACAGTCAGATGATTTATCCTATAACAATAATGATACCTTGACCAATAGAAATGGCGTCAGAGTAAATATGTCACAGTCAGATGATTTATCCTGTACCACTAGTGGTACTTTGGCCAATAGACATAGTGTCAGAGTCAATCTATCACAGTCAGATGATTTATCCCGTAACAATAATGACACTGTGACCTATAAACATGGTGTCAGAGTCAATCTATCACTGTCAGATGATTTATCCCGTAATAATAATCATACTGTGACCTATAGACATTGTGTCAGAGTCAATCTATCACAGTCAGATTATTTATCCCGTAACAATAATGATACTCTGACCTATGGACATGGTGTCAGAGTCAATCTATCACAGTCAGATGATTTATCCTGTAACAATAATGATACCTTGACCAATAGAAATGGCGTCAGAGTAAATCTATCACAGTCAGATGATTTATCCTGTACCTCTAGTTGTACTGTGGCCAATAGACACAGTGTCAGAGTCAATCTATCACAGTCATATGATTTATCTTGTAACAATAATGATACTGTCACCTATAGACATGATGTCAGAAACAATCTATCACAGTCAGATGATTTATCCTATAACAATAATGATACTGTGACGTATAGACATAGTATCAGAGTCCATCTATCACAGTCAGATGATTTATCCTGTAACAAAAATGGTACTGTGGCCTATAGACGTGGTGTCTGAGTCAATCTATCACTGTCAGTTGATTTATCCCGTAATAATAATGATACTGTGACCTATAGACATGGTTTCAGAGTGAATCTATCACAGTCAGATTATTTATCGCGTAACAATAATGATACTGTGACCAATAGACATGGTGTTAGAGTCAATCTATCACAGTTAGATGATTTATCCTGTAACAATAATGATACCTTGACCAATAGAAATGGCGTCAGAGTAAATCTATCACAGTCAGATGATTTATCCTGTACCACTAGTTGTACTGTGGCCAATAGACATAGTGTCAGAGTCAATCTATCACAGTCAGATGATTTATCCCGTAACAATAATGATACTGTGACCTATAAACATGGTGTCAGAGTCAATCTATCACTGTCAGATAATTTATCCCGTAATAATAATCATACTGTGACCTATAGACATTGTGTCAGAGTCAATCTATCACAGTCAGATTATTTATCCCGTAACAATAATGATACTCTGACCTATGGACATGGTGTCAGAGTCAATCTATCACAGTCAGATGATTTATCCTGTAACAATAATGATACCTTGACCAATAGAAATGGCGTCAGAGTAAATCTATCACAGTCAGATGATTTATCCTGTACCACTAGTTGTACTGTGGCCAATAGACACAGTGTCAGAGTCAATCTATCACAGTCATATGATTTATCTTGTAACAATAATGATACTGTCACCTATAGACATGATGTCAGAAACAATCTATCACAGCCAGATGATTTATCCTATAACAATAATGATACTGTGACCAATAGAAATGGTGTCAGAGTCAATCTATCACAGTCAGATGATTTATCCCGTAATAATAACGATACTGTGACCTATAGACATGGTGTCAGAGTCAATCTATCACAGTCAGATAATTTATCCCGTAACAATAATGATACTGTGACCTATAGACATGGTGTCAGAGTCAATCTATCACAGTCAGATGATTTATCCTGTAACAATAATGATAATGTGACCTATAGACATAGTGTCAGAATCAATCTATCACAGTCAGATGATTTATCCTATAACAATAATGATACTGTGACCTGTAGACATATTGTCAGAATCAATCTATCACAGTCCGATGATTTATCCTGTAACAATAGTGATACCTTGACCAAAAGAAATGGTGTCAGAGTCAATCTATCACAGTCAGATGATTTATCCCGTAATAATAATGACACTGTGACCTATAGACATGGTGTCAGAGTCGATCTATCAGTCAGATTATTTATCCCGTAACAATAATGATACTGTGACCTATAGACATGGTGTCAGAGTCAATCTATCACAGTCAGATGATTTATCCTATAACAATAATGATACCTTGACCAATAGAAATGGCGTCAGAGTAAATATGTCACAGTCAGATGATTTATCCTGTACCACTAGTGGTACTTTGGCCAATAGACATAGTGTCAGAGTCAATCTATCACAGTCAGATGATTTATCCTGTAACAATAATGATAATGTGACCTATAGACATAGTGTCAGAATCAATCTATCACAGTCAGATGATTTATCCTATAACAATAATGATACTGTGACCTGTAGACATATTGTCAGAATCAATCTATCACAGTCCGATGATTTATCCTGTAACAATAGTGATACCTTGACCAAAAGAAATGGTGTCAGAGTCAATCTATCACAGTCAGATGATTTATCCCGTAATAATAATGACACTGTGACCTATAGACATGGTGTCAGAGTCGATCTATCAGTCAGATTATTTATCCCGTAACAATAATGATACTGTGACCTATAGACATGGTGTCAGAGTCAATCTATCACAGTCAGATGATTTATCCTATAACAATAATGATACCTTGACCAATAGAAATGGCGTCAGAGTAAATATGTCACAGTCAGATGATTTATCCTGTACCACTAGTGGTACTTTGGCCAATAGACATAGTGTCAGAGTCAATCTATCACAGTCAGATGATTTATCCCGTAACAATAATGATACTGTGACCTATAAACATGGTGTCAGAGTCAATCTATCACTGTCAGATAATTTATCCCGTAACAATAATGATACTGTGACCTATAGACATGGTGTCAGAGTCAATCTATCACAGTCAGATGATTTATCCTGTAACAATAATGATAATGTGACCTATAGACATAGTGTCAGAATCAATCTATCACAGTCAGATGATTTATCCTATAACAATAATGATACTGTGACCTGTAGACATATTGTCAGAATCAATCTATCACAGTCCGATGATTTATCCTGTAACAATAGTGATACCTTGACCAAAAGAAATGGTGTCAGAGTCAATCTATCACAGTCAGATGATTTATCCCGTAATAATAATGACACTGTGACCTATAGACATGGTGTCAGAGTCGATCTATCAGTCAGATTATTTATCCCGTAACAATAATGATACTGTGACCTATAGACATGGTGTCAGAGTCAATCTATCACAGTCAGATGATTTATCCTATAACAATAATGATACCTTGACCAATAGAAATGGCGTCAGAGTAAATATGTCACAGTCAGATGATTTATCCTGTACCACTAGTGGTACTTTGGCCAATAGACATAGTGTCAGAGTCAATCTATCACAGTCAGATGATTTATCCTGTAACAATAATGATAATGTGACCTATAGACATAGTGTCAGAATCAATCTATCACAGTCAGATGATTTATCCTATAACAATAATGATACTGTGACCTGTAGACATATTGTCAGAATCAATCTATCACAGTCCGATGATTTATCCTGTAACAATAGTGATACCTTGACCAAAAGAAATGGTGTCAGAGTCAATCTATCACAGTCAGATGATTTATCCCGTAATAATAATGACACTGTGACCTATAGACATGGTGTCAGAGTCGAGCTATCAGTCAGATTATTTATCCCGTAACAATAATGATACTGTGACCTATAGACATGGTGTCAGAGTCAATCTATCACAGTCAGATGATTTATCCTATAACAATAATGATACCTTGACCAATAGAAATGGCGTCAGAGTAAATATGTCACAGTCAGATGATTTATCCTGTACCACTAGTGGTACTTTGGCCAATAGACATAGTGTCAGAGTCAATCTATCACAGTCAGATGATTTATCCCGTAACAATAATGATACTGTGACCTATAAACATGGTGTCAGAGTCAATCTATCACTGTCATATGATTTATCCCGTAATAATAATCATACTGTGACCTATAGACATTGTGTCAGAGTCAATCTATCACAGTCAGATTATTTATCCCGTAACAATAATGATACTCTGACCTATGGACATGGTGTCAGAGTCAGTCTATCACAGTCAGATGATTTATCCTGTAATAATAATGATACCTTGACCAATAAAAATGGCGTCAGAGTAAATCTATCACAGTAAGATGATTTATCCTGTACCACTAGTTGTACTGTGGCCAATAGACACAGTTTCAGAGTCAATCTATCACAGTCATATGATTTATCTTGTAACAATAATGATACTGTCACCTATAGACATGATGTCAGAAACAATCTATCACAGTCAGATGATTTATCCTATAACAATAATGATACTGTGACCAATAGAAATGGTGTCAGAGTCAATCTATCACAGTCAGATGATTTATCCCGTAATAATAACGATACTGTGACCTAAAGACATGGTGTCAGAGTCAATATATCACAGTCAGATTATTTATCCCGTAACAATAATGATACTGTGACCTATAGACATGGTGTCAGAGTCAATCTATCACAGTCAGATGATTTATCCTGTAACAATAATGATACTGTGACCTATAGACATAGTGTCAGAATCAATCTATCACAGTCAGATGATTTATCCTGTAACAATAATGATACTTTGACCTATAGACATAGTGTCAGAGTCAATCTATCACAGTCAGAGGATTTATCCTGTAACAAAAATGGTACTGTGGCCTATAGACATGGTGTCATAGTCAATCTATCATCATCAGAAAATTTATCCTGTAACAAAAATGGCACTGTGGCCTATACACGTGGTGTCAGAGTCAATCTATCACTGTCAGGTGATTTATTCTGTAGCAATAATGGTACTGTGGCCTATAGATATAGTGTCAGAGTCAATCTATCACAGTCATATGATTTATCTTGTAACAATAATGATACTGTCACCTATAGACATGATGTCAGAAACAATCTATCACAGTCAGATGATTTATCCTATAACAATAATGATACTGTGACCAATAGAAATGGTGTCAGAGTCAATCTATCACAGTCAGATGATTTATCCCGTAATAATAACGATACTGTGACCTAAAGACATGGTGTCAGAGTCAATATATCACAGTCAGATTATTTATCCCGTAACAATAATGATACTGTGACCTATAGACATGGTGTCAGAGTCAATCTATCACAGTCAGATGATTTATCCTGTAACAATAATGATACTGTGACCTATAGACATAGTGTCAGAATCAATCTATCACAGTCAGATGATTTATCCTGTAACAATAATGATACTTTGACCTATAGACATAGTGTCAGAGTCAATCTATGACAGTCAGAGGATTTATCCTGTAACAAAAATGGTACTGTGGCCTATAGACATGGTGTCATAGTCAATCTATCACCATCAGAAAATTTATCCTGTAACAAAAATGGCACTGTGGCCTATACACGTGGTGTCAGAGTCAATCTATCACAGTCAGGTGATTTATTCTGTAGCAATAATGGTACTGTGGCCTATAGATATAGTGTCAGAGTCAATTTATCACAGACAGATGATTAATCCCGTAATAATAATGATACTGTGACCTATAGACATGGTGTAAGAGTCAATCTATCACAGTCAGATGATTTATCCCGTAACAATAATGATACTGTGACCTATAGACATGGTGTCAGAGTCAATCTATCACAGTCCGATGAATTATCCTGTAACAATAATGATACCTTGACCAAAAGAAATGGCGTCAGAGTAAACATATCACAATACTGTGAGCTATAGACATAGTGTCAGAATCAATCTATCACAGCCAGATGATTTATCCTGTAACAATAAGGATAATGTGACCTATAGACACAGTGTCAGAGTCAATCTATAACAGTCAGATGATTTATCCTGTAACAATAAGATACTTTGACGTATAGACATAGTGTCAGAGTCCATCTATCACAGTCAGATGATTTATCCTGTAACAAAAATGGTACTGTGGCCTATAGACATCGTGCCATAGTCAATCTATCACAGTCAGATGATTTATCCTGTAACAAAAATGGCACTGTGGTCTATAGACGTGGTGTCAGAGTCAATCTATCACTGTCAGGTGATTTATCCCGTAATAATAATGATACTGTGACCTATAGACATTGTGTCAGAGTGAATCTATCACAGTCAGATTATTTATCGCGTAACAATAATGATACTGTGACCTATAGACATGGTGTCAGAGTCAATCTATCACAGTCAGATGATTTATCCTGTAACAATAATGATACCTTGACCAATAGAAAATGGCGTCAGAGTAAATCTATCACAGTCAGATGATTTATCCTGTACCACTAGTGGTACTGTGGCCAATAGACATAGTGTCAGAGTCATCCCATGACAGTCAGATGATTTATCATGTAACAATAATGATACCGTCACCTATAAACATGATGTCAGAGTCAATCAATCACAGTCAGATGATTTATCCCGTAACAATAATGATACTGTGAACTATAGACATGGTGTCAGAGTCAATCTATCACAGTCAGATGATTTTTCCTGTAACAATAATGATACCTTGACCAAAAGAAATGGCGTCAGAGTAAATCTATCACAGTCAGATGATTTATCCTGTACCACTAGTGGTACTGTGGCCAATAGACATAGTGTCAGAGTCAATCTATCACAGTCAGATGATTTATCCTGTAACAATCAGGATACTGTGGCCTTTAAACATGGTGTCATAGTCAATCTATCACAGTCAGATGATTTATCCTGTAACAAAATTGGCACTGTTGCCTACAGACGTGGTGTCAGAGTCAATCTATCACAATCAGGTGATTTATCCTGTAGCAATAATGCTACTGTGGCCTATAGACATAGTGTCAGTGTCAATTTATCACAGTCAGATGATTTATCCCGTAATAATAATGATACTGTGGCCTATAGACATGGTGTAAGAGTCAATCTATGACAGTCAGATGATTTATCCCGTAACAATAATGATACTGTGACCTATAAACATGGTGTCAGAGTCAATCTATCACTGTCAGATGATTTATCCCGTAATAATAATGATACTCTGACCTATAGACATGGTGTCAGAGTCAATCTATCACAGTCAGTTTATTTATCCCGTAACAATAATGATACTCTGACCTATGGACGTGGTGTCAGAGTCAATCTGTCACAGTCAGATGATTTATCCTGTAACAATAATGATACCTTGACCAATAGAAATGGCGTCAGAGTAAATCTATCTCAGTCAGATGATTTATCCTGTACCACTAGTGGTACTGTGGCCAATAGACATAGTGTCAGAGTCAATATATCACAGTCATATGATTTATCCTGTAACAATAATGATACTGTCACCTATAGACATAATGTCAGAGACTATCTATCACAGTCAGATGATTTATCCTGTAACAATAATGATACTGTGGCCTATAGACATAGTGTCAGAGTCAATCTATCACAGTCAAATGATATATCCTGTAACAATAATGATACTGTGACCTATAAACATGGTGTCAGAGTCAATCTATCACAGTCAGATGATTTATCTTGTAACAATAATGATACTGTCACCTATGGACATGATGTCAGAGTTAATCTATCACAGTCAGATTATTTATCCCGTAACAATAATGATACTCTGACCTATGGACATGGTGTCAGAGTCAGTCTATCACAGTCAGATGATTTATCCTGTAATAATAATGATACCTTGACCAATAAAAATGGCGTCAGAGTAAATCTATCACAGTAAGATGATTTATCCTGTACCACTAGTTGTACTGTGGCCAATAGACACAGTTTCAGAGTCAATCTATCACAGTCATATGATTTATCTTGTAACAATAATGATACTGTCACCTATAGACATGATGTCAGAAACAATCTATCACAGTCAGATGATTTATCCTATAACAATAATGATACTGTGACCAATAGAAATGGTGTCAGAGTCAATCTATCACAGTCAGATGATTTATCCCGTAATAATAACGATACTGTGACCTAAAGACATGGTGTCAGAGTCAATATATCACAGTCAGATTATTTATCCCGTAACAATAATGATACTGTGACCTATAGACATGGTGTCAGAGTCAATCTATCACAGTCAGATGATTTATCCTGTAACAATAATGATACTGTGACCTATAGACATAGTGTCAGAATCAATCTATCACAGTCAGATGATTTATCCTGTAACAATAATGATACTTTGACCTATAGACATAGTGTCAGAGTCAATCTATCACAGTCAGAGGATTTATCCTGTAACAAAAATGGTACTGTGGCCTATAGACATGGTGTCATAGTCAATCTATCATCATCAGAAAATTTATCCTGTAACAAAAATGGCACTGTGGCCTATACACGTGGTGTCAGAGTCAATCTATCACTGTCAGGTGATTTATTCTGTAGCAATAATGGTACTGTGGCCTATAGATATAGTGTCAGAGTCAATCTATCACAGTCATATGATTTATCTTGTAACAATAATGATACTGTCACCTATAGACATGATGTCAGAAACAATCTATCACAGTCAGATGATTTATCCTATAACAATAATGATACTGTGACCAATAGAAATGGTGTCAGAGTCAATCTATCACAGTCAGATGATTTATCCCGTAATAATAACGATACTGTGACCTAAAGACATGGTGTCAGAGTCAATATATCACAGTCAGATTATTTATCCCGTAACAATAATGATACTGTGACCTATAGACATGGTGTCAGAGTCAATCTATCACAGTCAGATGATTTATCCTGTAACAATAATGATACTGTGACCTATAGACATAGTGTCAGAATCAATCTATCACAGTCAGATGATTTATCCTGTAACAATAATGATACTTTGACCTATAGACATAGTGTCAGAGTCAATCTATGACAGTCAGAGGATTTATCCTGTAACAAAAATGGTACTGTGGCCTATAGACATGGTGTCATAGTCAATCTATCACCATCAGAAAATTTATCCTGTAACAAAAATGGCACTGTGGCCTATACACGTGGTGTCAGAGTCAATCTATCACAGTCAGGTGATTTATTCTGTAGCAATAATGGTACTGTGGCCTATAGATATAGTGTCAGAGTCAATTTATCACAGACAGATGATTAATCCCGTAATAATAATGATACTGTGACCTATAGACATGGTGTAAGAGTCAATCTATCACAGTCAGATGATTTATCCCGTAACAATAATGATACTGTGACCTATAGACATGGTGTCAGAGTCAATCTATCACAGTCCGATGAATTATCCTGTAACAATAATGATACCTTGACCAAAAGAAATGGCGTCAGAGTAAACATATCACAATACTGTGAGCTATAGACATAGTGTCAGAATCAATCTATCACAGCCAGATGATTTATCCTGTAACAATAAGGATAATGTGACCTATAGACACAGTGTCAGAGTCAATCTATAACAGTCAGATGATTTATCCTGTAACAATAAGATACTTTGACGTATAGACATAGTGTCAGAGTCCATCTATCACAGTCAGATGATTTATCCTGTAACAAAAATGGTACTGTGGCCTATAGACATCGTGCCATAGTCAATCTATCACAGTCAGATGATTTATCCTGTAACAAAAATGGCACTGTGGTCTATAGACGTGGTGTCAGAGTCAATCTATCACTGTCAGGTGATTTATCCCGTAATAATAATGATACTGTGACCTATAGACATTGTGTCAGAGTGAATCTATCACAGTCAGATTATTTATCGCGTAACAATAATGATACTGTGACCTATAGACATGGTGTCAGAGTCAATCTATCACAGTCAGATGATTTATCCTGTAACAATAATGATACCTTGACCAATAGAAAATGGCGTCAGAGTAAATCTATCACAGTCAGATGATTTATCCTGTACCACTAGTGGTACTGTGGCCAATAGACATAGTGTCAGAGTCATCCCATGACAGTCAGATGATTTATCATGTAACAATAATGATACCGTCACCTATAAACATGATGTCAGAGTCAATCAATCACAGTCAGATGATTTATCCCGTAACAATAATGATACTGTGAACTATAGACATGGTGTCAGAGTCAATCTATCACAGTCAGATGATTTTTCCTGTAACAATAATGATACCTTGACCAAAAGAAATGGCGTCAGAGTAAATCTATCACAGTCAGATGATTTATCCTGTACCACTAGTGGTACTGTGGCCAATAGACATAGTGTCAGAGTCAATCTATCACAGTCAGATGATTTATCCTGTAACAATCAGGATACTGTGGCCTTTAAACATGGTGTCATAGTCAATCTATCACAGTCAGATGATTTATCCTGTAACAAAATTGGCACTGTTGCCTACAGACGTGGTGTCAGAGTCAATCTATCACAATCAGGTGATTTATCCTGTAGCAATAATGCTACTGTGGCCTATAGACATAGTGTCAGTGTCAATTTATCACAGTCAGATGATTTATCCCGTAATAATAATGATACTGTGGCCTATAGACATGGTGTAAGAGTCAATCTATGACAGTCAGATGATTTATCCCGTAACAATAATGATACTGTGACCTATAAACATGGTGTCAGAGTCAATCTATCACTGTCAGATGATTTATCCCGTAATAATAATGATACTCTGACCTATAGACATGGTGTCAGAGTCAATCTATCACAGTCAGTTTATTTATCCCGTAACAATAATGATACTCTGACCTATGGACGTGGTGTCAGAGTCAATCTGTCACAGTCAGATGATTTATCCTGTAACAATAATGATACCTTGACCAATAGAAATGGCGTCAGAGTAAATCTATCTCAGTCAGATGATTTATCCTGTACCACTAGTGGTACTGTGGCCAATAGACATAGTGTCAGAGTCAATATATCACAGTCATATGATTTATCCTGTAACAATAATGATACTGTCACCTATAGACATAATGTCAGAGACTATCTATCACAGTCAGATGATTTATCCTGTAACAATAATGATACTGTGGCCTATAGACATAGTGTCAGAGTCAATCTATCACAGTCAAATGATATATCCTGTAACAATAATGATACTGTGACCTATAAACATGGTGTCAGAGTCAATCTATCACAGTCAGATGATTTATCTTGTAACAATAATGATACTGTCACCTATGGACATGATGTCAGAGTTAATCTATCACAGTCAGATGATTTATCCTATAACAATAATGATACTGTGACCAATAGAAATGGTGTCAGAGTCAATCTATCACAGTCAGATGATTTATCCCGTAATAATAACGATACTGTGACCTATAGACATGGTGTCACAGTCAATCTATCACAGTCAGATTATTTATCCCGTAACAATAATGATACTATGACCTATAGACATGGTGTCAGAGTCAATCTATCACAAGTCAGATGATTTATCCTGTAACAATAATGATACTGTGACCTATAGACATAGTGTCAGAATCAATCTATCACAGTCAGATGATTTATCCTGTAACAATAATGATACTTTGACCTATAGACATAGTGTTAGAGTCAATCTATCACAGTCAGATGATTTATCCTGTAACAAAAACGGTACTGTGGCCTATAGACATGGTGTCATAGTCAATCTATCACAGTCAGATGATTTATCCTGTTACAAAAATGGCACTGTGGCATATAGACGTGGTGTCAGAGTCAATCTATCACAGTCAGGTGATTTATTCTCTAGCAATACTGGTACTGTGGCCTATAGACATAGTGTCAGAATCAATTTATCACAGTCAGATGATTTATCCCGTAATAATAATGATACTGTGACCTATAGACATCGTGTAAGAGTCAATCTATCACAGTCAGATGATTTATCCCGTAACAATAATGATACTGTGACCTGTAGACATGGTGTCAGAGACAATCTATCACAGTCCGATGAATTATCCTGTAACAATAATGATATCTTGACCAAAAGAAATGGCGTCAGAGGAAACATATCACAATACTGTGAGCTATAGACATAGTGTCAGAATCAATCTATCACGGCCAGATGATTTATCCTGTAACAATAAGATACTTTGACGTATAGACATAGTATCAGAGTCCATCTATCACAGTCAGATGATTTATCCTGTAACAAAAATGGTACTGTGGCCTATAGACGTGGTGTCTGAGTCAATCTATCACTGTCAGTTGATTTATCCCGTAATAATAATGATACTGTGACCTATAGACATGGTTTCAGAGTGAATCTATCACAGTCAGATTATTTATCGCGTAACAATAATGATACTGTGACCAATAGACATGGTGTTAGAGTCAATCTATCACAGTTAGATGATTTATCCTGTAACAATAATGATACCTTGACCAATAGAAATGGCGTCAGAGTAAATCTATCACAGTCAGATGATTTATCCTGTACCACTAGTTGTACTGTGGCCAATAGACATAGTGTCAGAGTCAATCTATCACAGTCAGATGATTTATCCTGTAACAATAATGATACTGTCACCTATAGACATGATGTCAGAGTCAATCTATCACAGTCAGATGATTTATCCCGTAACAATAATGATACTGTGACCTATAGACATGGTGTCAGAGTCAATCTATCACAGTCAGATGATTTTTCCTGTAACCATTATGATACCTTGACCAAAAGAAATGGCGTCAGAGTAAATCTATCACAGTCAGATGATTTATCCTGTACCACTAGTGGTACTGTGGCCAATAGACATAGTGTCAGAGTCAATCTATCACAGTCAGATGATATATCCTGTAATAATAATGATACTGTGACTTATAAACATGGTGTCAGAGTTAATCTATCACAGTCAGATGATTTATCTTGTAACAATAATGATACTGTCACCTATAGACATGATGTCAGAGACAATCTATCACAGTCAGATGGTTTATCCTATAACAATAATGATACTGTGAGCTATAGACATAGTGTCAGAATCAATCTATCACAGCAAGATGATTTATCCTGTAACAATAAGATACTTTGACGTATAGACATAGTATCAGAGTCCATCTATCACAGTCAGATGATTTATCCTGTAACAAAAATGGTACTGTGGCCTATAGACGTGGTGTCAGAGTCAATCTATCACTGTCAGGTGATTTATCCCGTAACAATAATGATACTGTGACCTATAGACATGGTGTCAGAGTGAATCTATCACAGTCAGATTATTTATGGCGTAACAATAATGATACTGTGACCTATAGACATGGTGTCAGAGTCAATCTATCACAGTCAGATGATTTATCCTGTAACAATAATGATACCTTGACCAATAGAAATGGCGTCAGAGTAAATCTATCACAGTCAAATGATTTATCCTGTACCACTAGTTGTACTGTGGCCAATAGACATAGTATCAGAGTCAATCCATCACAGTCAGATGATTTATCCTGTAACAATAATGATACTGTCACCTATAGACATGATGTCACAGTCAATATATCACAGTCATATGATTTATCCTGTAACAATAATGATACTGTGAATTATAGACATGATGTCAGAGTCAATCTATCACAGTCAGATGATTTATCTCGTACCAATAATGATACTGTGAACTATAGACATGGTGTCAGAGTCAATCTATCACAGTCAGATGATATATCCTGTAATAATAATGATACTGTGACTTATAAACATGGTGTCAGAATTAATCTATCACAGTCAGATGATTTATCTTGTAACAATAATGATACTGTCACCTATAGACATGATGTCAGAGACAATCTATCACAGTCAGATGGTTAATCCTATAGCATTAATGATACTGTGACCTGTAGACATAGTGTCACTGTGGCCTAAAGACGTGGTGTCAAAGTCAATCTATATCTGTCAGTTGATTTATCCCGTAATAATAATGATACTGTGACCTATAGACATGGTGTCAGAGTCAATCTATCACAGTCAGATTATTTATCCGTAACAATAATGATACTGTGACCTATAGACATGGTGTCAGAGTCAATCTATCACAGTCAGATGATTTATCCTGTAACAATAATGATACCATGACCAATAGAAATGGCGTCAGAGTAAATCTATCACAGTCAGATGATTTATCCTGTACCACTAGTGGTACTGTGGTCAATAGACATATAGTCAGAGTCAATCCATCACAGTCAGATGATTTATCCTGTAACAATAATGATACTGTCACCTATAGACATGATGTCAGAGTCAATCTATCACAGTCAGATTATTTATCCCGTAACAATAATGATACTGTGACCTATAGACATGGTGTCAGAGTCAATCTATCACAGTCAGATGATTTATCCTGTAACAAAAATGATACCTTGACCGATAGAAATGGTGTCACAGTCAATCTATCACAGTCAGATGATTTATCCCGTAATAATAATGATACTGTGACCTAAAGACATGGTGTCAGAGTCAATCTATCACAGTCAGATTATTTATCCCGTAACAATAATGATACACTGACCTATAGACATGGTGTCAGAGTCAATTTATCACAGTCAGATGATTTCTCCTGTAACAATGATGATACTGTGACCTATAGACAAATTGTCAGAATCAATCTATCACAGTCAGATGATTTATCCTGTAACAATGATGATACTGTGACATATAGACATAGTGTAAGAATCAATCTATCACAGTCAGATGATTTATCCTGTAACAATAATGATACTTTGACCTATAGACATATTGTCAGAGTCAATCTATCACAGTCAGATGATTTATCCTTTATAAAAAATGGTACTGTGGCCTATAGACATGGTGTCATAGTCAATCTATCACAGTCAGATGATTTATCCTGTTACAAAAATGGCACTGTGGCCTATAGACGTGGTGTCAGAGTCAATCTATCACAGTCAGGTGATTTATTCTGTAGCAATAATGGTACTGTGGCCTATAGACATGGTGTCAGAGTCAATTTATCACAGTCAGATGATTTATCCCGTAATAATAATGATACTGTGACCTATAGACATGGTGTAAGAGTCAATCTATCACAGTCAGATGATTTATCCAGTAACAATAATGATACTGTGACCTATAGACATGGTGTCAGAGTAAATCTATCACAGTCAGATGATTTTTCCTGTAACAATAATGATACCTTGACCAAAAGAAATGGCGTCAGAGTAAATATATCACAGTCAGATGATTTATCCTGTACCACTAGTGGTACTGTTGTCAATAGACATAGTGTCAGAGTCAATCTATTACAGTCAGATGATATCTCCTGTAACAATAATGATACTGTGACCTATAGACATGATGTCAGAGTTAATCTATCACAGTCAGATGATTTATCCTGTAACAAAAATGGCAATGTGGCCTATAGACGTGGTGTCAGAGTCGATCTATCACAGTCAAGTGATTTATTCTGTAGCAATAATGGTACTGTGGCCTATAGACATAGTGTCAGAGTAAATTTATCACAGTGAAATGATTTATCCCGTAATAATAATGATACTGTCACCTATAGACATGGTGTAAGAGTCAATCTATCACAGTCAGATGATTTATCCCGTAATAATAATGATACTTTGACCTATAGACATGGTGTCAGAGTCAATCTATCACAGTCAGAATATTTATCCCGTAACAATAATGATACTGTCACGGCCATGAACCATGTACCATACGCCGAATATCTATGAAAAATTATAGTACGCACAAGAGCCTGTAGAGGTCTTAAAGAAAAACAAACAGCCAGGCTGTTTACAGTTTTTATATTTATTTTCCTTACACAAAGAGTCGTAATGATCATAGTTGATAAAGAATATGTATTCTTATACATAAATATTGTTGTAGTTATAGAAATTCATAGTAACATCGGTTTTGTTACAAACGTTATAACGTTTAGAGATGTGTATTGTAATTTTATACACATCTATGACATTGTCATTCTTTGGAATGTGACGTAAACAAACACTGTCTAGAACAAGGTAGATAATCTGGATGCAATAATCGTCGTTCTCGGCGTACATAAGTCTTACCAGCTTAAATGAATAGTCCATAGAACACACATAATCCTAGGAATAACTTCATAACAATTTTAATAGAAGGTGACAGCTGAATATACAAATAGACGGTCTAGAGTTGATAACAAACTGACGTTGTTCCGATCGAAATCTAGACGGCATAATATTCCTGGCTGTTTCATGCGGCTGATCACTTAGAAAACTCGTATCATAATAAACGAGACATGCTTAAATTCCTCTCCATGTCTAGAATATAATTATACAAATTTCCCGAATATGTTAATACGGAATAAAGAGATATTTACAAAAGTTTGTTCAGGTAGGAAACGGAAGTATGACGTTTCCCGTAGAAATCAGTTTCTGATTGGCTGATTGGTTGTTGAGGTAACCATAGGGGACCTCGTGAGAAGCACGAGGATATTGCACGTAAATATTATTATAAAACATCATGCACAGACTGTGTTAGGCAGTCTGGCTTCAAGACTCAAGGCGGAAGCTAAAAAATAAAAAGAACTGCTAGGCGGAAGGCAAGAGCAGTTTTAATTATTTGTCTAAAAGAGAAACAAGGAAAGGTTTCTATAGACGGAATATTTCTGAAAGAGAAATTAATTTAATATACAAAGAGGGTGTCTTTTACTTACACTTAGTCAAGTAATAAATTGTGAACGGTGTTCGTACATAACAATTAAGGTTCAGAAGTACAAAAGTTGAATTTAAATATAAATTCAGCTAAAAGCAAATAAAGTAGTATTTAAGGAAAAATATATGTATATTTATTTCCTATAGAAAATTCCTGAATATAAAGGAATTTAGTTACTTGTCCGAATTAAAGCAACAGTATAAATTATTATCGTACAAATAAATAACGTATCGAGTAGATACTTTATAAATTGTATAGAGTTATAATATAGAATATTACTACGTCATAGCAACCGTCAGTTAAAGAAAGAAGACTGTCCGTTATTTCCATATCAATATAAAGGTTCCGAGTATTTTTCCGCAGAAAAATACATTGTGCAAGAGGATCAGGCAGCTACCCAGAAATATATTGACAATAATAAAACATTTTTATTCATAATATATTATAAATATTTCATATACTAATTAATAAATTATATATTGTATATCCAACTTTCTCATTCATATTCACCAAAAGCCAGAGACTCAACGATCCCGTATAGATAACATAATGTTGTGGCTATATTAAAGGTTCTTCTTGTATTTAGTAGTCTTGTCTGGATAGTACAGTCCTTTCTTGTATATTGGTGTAACTTTGACCGGTAAAACTATAAACAGTCAAAGTCCCACTATTATACGAATCGTTTATCACACGGTTTAAGGTACACAAGAACTAAGCATAGCCCTACGGCGTTACAATACTATGACCTATAGACATGGTGTCAGAGTCAATCTATCACAGTCAGAATATTTATCCCGTAACAATAATGATACTATGACCTATAGACATGGTGTCAGAGTCAATCTATCACAGTCAGATGATTTATCCTGTAACAATAATGATACCTTCACCAATAGAAATGGATTCAGAGTCAATCTATCACAGTCAGATTATTTATCCCGTAACAATAATGATACTGTGACCTATAGACATGGTGTCAGAGTCAATTTATCAGAGTCAGATGATTTATCCTGTAACAATGATGATACTGTGACCTATAGACATAGTGTCAGAATCAATCTATCACAGTCAGATGATTTATCCTGTAACAATGATGATACTGTGAGTTATAGACATAGTGTAAGAATTAGTCTATCACAGTCAGATGATTTATCCTGTAACAATAATGATACTTTGACCTATAGACATATTGTCAGAGTCTATCTATCACAGTCAGATGATTTATCCTTTATGAAAAATGGTACTGTGGCCTATAGACATGGTGTCATAGTCAATCTATCACAGTCGGGTGATTTATTCTGTAGCAATAATGGTACTGTGACCTATAGACATAGTGTCAGAGTCAATTTATCACAGTCAGATGATTTATCCCGTAATAATAATGATACTTTGACCTATAGACATGGTGTAAGAGTCAATCTATCACAGTCAGATGATTTATCCCGGAAAAATAATGATACTGTGACCTATAGACATGTTGTCTGAGTCAATCTATCACAGTCCGATGATTTATCCTGTAACAATAATGATACTGTGACCTATAGACATGATGTCAGAGTCAATCTATCACAGTCATATGATTTATCCTGTAACAATAATGATACTGTGAATTATAGACATGATGTCAGAGTCAATTTATCACAGTCAGATGATTTATCCCGTAATAATAATGATACTGTGACCTATAGACATGGTGTAAGAGTCAATTTATCACAGTCAGATGATTTATCCAGTAACAATAATGATACTGTGACCTATAGACATGGTGTCAGAGTCAATCTATCACAGTCAGATGATTTTTCCTGTAACAATAATGATACCTTGACCAAAAGAAATGGCGTCAGAGTAAATATATCACAGTCAGATGATTTATCCTGTACCACTAGTGGTACTGTTGTCAATAGACATAGTGTCAGACTCAATCTATTACAGTCAGATGATATCTCCTGTAACAATAATGATACTGTGACTATAGACATGATGTCAGAGTTAATCTATCACAGTCAGATGATTTATCCTGTAACAAAAATGACACTGTGGCCTATAGACGTGGTGTCGGAGTCGATCTATCACAGTCAAGTGATTTATTCTGTAGCAATAATGGTACTGTGGCCTATAGACATAGTGTCAGAGTAAATTTATCACAGTGAAATGATTTATCCCGTAATAATAATGATACTGTCACCTATAGACATGGTGTAAGAGTCAATCTATCACAGTCAGATGATTTATCCCGTAACAATAATGATACTGTCACCTATACACATGATGTCAGAGACAATCTATCACAGTCAGATGGTTTATCCTATAAGAATAATGATACTGTGACCTGTAGACATAGTGTCAGAATCAATCTATCACAGTCCGATGATTTATCCTGTAACAATAATGTTACTGTGGCCTCAAGACGTGGTGTCAAAGTCAATCTATATCTGTCAGTTGATGTATCCCGTATAATAATGATACTTTGACCTATAGACATGGTGTCAGAGTCAATCTATCACAGTCAGAATATTTATCCCGTAACAATAATGATACTATGACCTATAGACATGGTGTCAGAGTCAATCTATCACAGTCAGATGATTTATCCTGTAACAATAATGATACCTTCACCAATAGAAATGGATTCAGAGTCAATCTATCACAGTCAGATTATTTATCCCGTAACAATAATGATACTTTGACCTATAGACATGGTGTCAGAGTCAATTTATCATAGTCAGATGATTTATCCTGTAACAATGATGATACTGTGACCTATAGACATAGTGTCAGAATCAATCTATCACAGTCAGATGATTTATCCTGTAACAATGATGATACTGTGAGTTATAGACATAGTGTAAGAATCAGTCTATCACAGTCAGATGATTTATCCTGTAACAATAATGATACTTTGACCTGTAGACATATTGTCAGAGTCTATCTATCACAGTCAGATGATTTATCCTTTATAAAAAATGGTACTGTGGCCTATAGATAGGTGTCAAAGTCAATCTATCACAGTCGGGTGATTTATTCTGTAGCAATAATGGTACTGTGGCCTATAGACATAGTGTCAGAGTCAATTTATCACAGTCAGATGATTTATCCCGTAATAATAATGATACTGTGACCTATAGACATGGTGTAAGAGTCAATCTATCACAGTCAGATGATTTATCCCGGAAAAATAATGATACTGTGACCTATAGACATGTTGTCTGAGTCAATCTATCACAGTCCGATGATTTATCCTGTAACAATAATGATACTGTGACCTATAGACATGGTGTCAGAGTCAATCTATCACAGTCAGATTATTTATCCTATAACAGTAATGGTACCTTGACCAATAGAAATGGCGTCAGAGTAAATCTGTCACAGTCAGATGAATTATCCTGTACCACTAGTGGTACTGTGGCCAATAGACTTAGTGTCAGAGTCAATTAATCACAGTCAGATGATTTATCCTGTAACGGTATTGATACTGTCACCTATAGACATGATGTCAGGGTCAATCTATCACAGTCAGATGATTTATCCTGTAACAATAATGATACTTTGACCTATAGACATAGTGTCAGAGTCAATCTATCGCAGTCAGATGATTCATCCTGTAACAAAAATGGTACTGTGGCCTATAGATATGGTGTCATAGTCAATCCATCACAATCAAATACTTTATCCTGTAACAAAAATGGCACTGTGGCCTATAGACATGGTGTAAGAGTCAATCTATCACAGTCAGATGATTTATCCTGTAACAATAATGATACCTTGAACAAAAGAAGAGGCGTCAGAGTAAATATATCACAGTCAGATGATTTATCCTGTACCACTAGTGGTACTGTGGCCAATAGACATAGTGTCAGAGTCAATCTATCACAGTCAGATGATATATCATGTAACAATAATGATACTGTGACCTATAGACATGGCGTCAGAGTCAATCTATCACAGTCATATGATTTATCATGTAACAATAATGATACTGTCACCTATAGACATGATGTCAGAGACAATCTATCACAGTCATACGATTTATCCTGTAACAATAATGATACTGTGACCTATAGACATAGTGTCAAAATCAATCTATCACAGTCCGATGATTTATCCTGTAACAATAATGATACCTTGACCAATAGAAATGGTGTCAGAGTAAATCTATCACAGTCAGCTGATTTATCTTGTACCAATAATGGTACTGTGACCTATAGACATAGTGTCAGAGTCAATCTATCACAGTCAGATGATTTATCCTGTAACAAAAATGGTACTGTGGCCTATAGACTTGGTGTCAGAGTCAATCTATCACAGTCAGATGATTTATCCCGTAATAATAATGATACTGTGACCTATAGACATGGTGTCAGAGTCAATCTATCACAGTCAGATGATTTATCTTGTACCAATAATGGTACTTTGGCCAATATACATAGTGTGAGAGTCAATCTATCACATTCAGATGATTTATCCTGTAACAATAATGATACTGTGACCTATAGACATACTGTCAGAGTCAATATATCACAGTCAGATGATTTATCCTGTAATAATAATGATACTGTGACCTATAGACATGGTGTCAGAGTCAATCTATCACAGTCAGATGATTTATCCCGTATCAATAATGATACTGTGACCTATAGACATGGTGTCAGAGTCAATCTATCACAGGCAGATGATTTATCCTGTAACAATAATGATACCTTGAACAAAAGAAAAGGCGTCAGAATAAATATATAACAGTCAGATGATTTATCCTGTACCACTAGTGGTACTGTGGCCAATAGACATAGTGTCAGAGTCAATCTATCACAGTCAGATGATATATCATGTAACAATAATGATACTGTGACCTATAGACATGGCGTCAGAGTCAATTTATCACAGTCATATGATTTATCATGTAACAATAATGATACTGTCACCTATAGACATGATGTCAGAGACAATCTATCACAGTCATACGATTTATCCTGTAACAATAATGATACTGTGACCTATAGACATAGTGTCAAAATCAATCTATCACAGTCCGATGATTTATCCTGTAACAATAATGATACCTTGACCAATAGAAATGGTGTCAGAGTAAATCTATCACAGTCAGCTGATTTATCTTGTACCAATAATGGTACTGTGACCTATAGACATACTGTCAGAGTCAATATATCACAGTCAGATGATTTATCCTGTAACAATAAGGATACTGTGACCTATAGACATAGTGTCAGAGTCAATCTATCACAGTCAGATGATTTATCCTGTAACAAAAATGGTACTGTGGCCTATAGACTTGGTGTCAGAGTCAATCTATCACAGTCAGATGATTTATCCCGTAATAATAATGATACTGTGACCTATAGACATGGTGTCAGAGTCAATCTATCACAGTCAGATGATTTATCTTGTACCAATAATGGTACTTTGGCCAATATACATAGTGTGAGAGTCAATCTATCACATTCAGATGATTTATCCTGTAACAATAATGATACTGTGACCTATAGACATACTGTCAGAGTCAATATATCACAGTCAGATGATTTATCCTGTAATAATAATGATACTGTGACCTATAGACATGGTGTCAGAGTCAATCTATCACAGTCAGATGATTTATCCCGTATCAATAATGATACTGTGACCTATAGACATGGTGTCAGAGTCAATCTATCACAGGCAGATGATTTATCCTGTAACAATAATGATACCTTGAACAAAAGAAAAGGCGTCAGAATAAATATATAACAGTCAGATGATTTATCCTGTACCACTAGTGGTACTGTGGCCAATAGACATAGTGTCAGAGTCAATCTATCACAGTCAGATGATATATCATGTAACAATAATGATACTGTGACCTATAGACATGGCGTCAGAGTCAATTTATCACAGTCATATGATTTATCATGTAACATTAATGATACTGTCACCTATAGACATGATGTCAGAGACAATCTATCACAGTCATATGATTTATCCTGTAACAATAATGATACTGTGACCTATAGACATAGTGTCAGAATCAATTTATCACAGTCCGATGATTTATCCTGTAACAATAATGATACCTTGACCAATAGAAATGGTGTCAGAGTAAATCTATCACAGTCAGATGATTTATCTTGTACCAATAATGGTACTTTGGCCAATATACATAGTGTGAGAGTCAATCTGTCACAGTCAGATGATTTATCCTGTAACAATAATGATACTGTGACCTATAGACATACTGTCAGAGTCAATATATCACAGTCAGATGATTTATCCTGTAACAATAAGGATACTGTGACCTATAGACATAGTGTCAGAGTCAATCTATCACAGTCAGATGATTGATCCTGTAACAAAAATGGTACTGTGGCCTATAGACTTGGTGTCAGAGTCAATCTATCACAGTCAGATGATTTATCCCGTAATAATAATGATACTGTGACCTATAGACATGGTGTCAGAGTCAATCTATCACAGTCAGATGATTTATCCTGTAACAATAATGATACTGTGACATATAGACATAGTGTCAGAATCAATCTATCACAGTCCGATGATTTATCCTGTAACAATAATGATACCTTGACCAATAGAAATGGTGTCAGAGTAAATCTATCACAGTCAGATGATTTATCCTGTACCAGTAATGGTACTTTGGCCAATATACATAGTGTGAGAGTCAATCTATCACAGTCAGATGATATATCATGTAACAATAATGATACTGTGACCTATAGACATGGCGTCAGAGTCAATTTATCACAGTCATATGATTTATCATGTAACAATAATGATACTGTCACCTATAGACATGATGTCAGAGACAATCTATCACAGTCATATGATTTATCCTGTAACAATAATGATACTGTGACATATAGACATAGTGTCAGAATCAATCTATCACAGTCCGATGATTTATCCTGTAACAATAATGATACCTTGACCAATAGAAATGGTGTCAGAGTAAATCTATCACAGTCAGATGATTTATCTTGTACCAATAATGGTACTTTGGCCAATATACATAGTGTGAGAGTCAATCTATCACAGTCAGATGATTTATCCTGTAACAATAATGATACTGTGACCTATAGACATACTGTCAGAGTCAATATACCACAGTCAGATGATTTATCCTGTAACAATAAGGATACTGTGACCTATAGACATAGTGTCAGAGTAAATTTATCACAGTCAGATGATTTATCCTGTAACAAAAATGGTACTGTGGCCTATAGACTTGGTGTCAGAGTCAATTTATCACAGTCTGATGATTTATCCCGTAATAATAATGATACTGTGACCTATAGACATGGTGTCAGAGTCAATCTATCACAGTCAGATGATTTATCCTGTAACAATAATGATACTGTGACCTATAGACATAGTGGCAGAATCAATCTATCACAGTCCGATGATTTATCCTGTAACAATAATGATACCTTGACCAATAGAAATGGTGTCAGAGTCAATCTATCACAGTCAGATGATTGATCCTGTAACAAAAATGGTACTGTGGCCTATAGACTTGGTGTCAGAGTCAATCTATCACAGTCAGATGATTTATCCCGTAATAATAATGATACTGTGACCTATAGACATGGTGTGAGAGTCAATCTATCACAGTCAGATGATTTTCCTGTAACAATAATGATACTGTGACCTATAGACATAGTGTCAGAGTCAATATATCACAGTCAGATGATTTATCCTGTAACAAAAATGGTACTGTGGCCTATAGACGTGGTGTCAGAGTCAATCTATCACAGTCAGATGATTTATCCCGTAATAATAATGATACTGTGACCTATAGACATGGTGTCAGAGTCAATCTATCACAGTCAGATGATTTATCCCGTAACAATAATGATACTGTGACCTAAAGGGATGGTGTCAGAGTCAATCTATCACAGTCCGATGATTTATCCTGTAACAATAATGATGACTTGATCAAAAGAAATGGCGTCAGAGTAAACCTATTACAGTCAGATGATTTATCCTGTACCACCAGTGGTACTGTGGCTAATAGACATAGTGTCAGAATCAATCTATCACCATCCGATGATTTATCCTGTAACAATAATGATACCTTGACCAATAGAAATGGTGTCAGAGTAAATCTATCACAGTCAGATGATTTATCTTGTACCAATAATGGTACTTTGGCCAATATACATAGTGTGAGAGTCAATCTATCACAGTCAGATGATTTATCCTGTAACAATAATGATACTGTGACCTATAGACATACTGTCAGAGTCAATATATCACAGTCAGATGATTTATCCTGTAACAATAAGGATACTGTGACCTATAGACATAGTGTCAGAGTAAATTTATCACAGTCAGATGATTTATCCTGTAACAAAAATGGTACTGTGGCCTATAGACTTGGTGTCAGAGTCAATTTATCACAGTCTGATGATTTATCCCGTAATAATAATGATACTGTGACCTATAGACATGGTGTCAGAGTCAATCTATCACAGTCAGATGATTTATCCTGTAACAATAATGATACTGTGACCTATAGACATAGTGTCAGAATCAATCTATCACAATCCGATGATTTATCCTGTAACAATACTGATACCTTGACCAATAGAAATGGTGTCAGAGTCAATCTATCACAGTCAGATGATTTTCCTGTAACAATAATGATACTGTGACCTATAGACATAGTGTCAGAGTCAATATATCACAGTCAGATGATTTATCCTGTAACAAAAATGGTACTGTGGCCTATAGACGTGGTGTCAGAGTCAATCTATCACAGTCAGATGATTTATCCCGTAATAATAATGATACTGTGACCTATAGACATGGTGTCAGAGTCAATCTATCACAGTCAGATGATTTATCCTGTAACAATAATGATACTGTGACCTAAAGGGATGGTGTCAGAGTCAATCTATCACAGTCCGATGATTTATCCTGTAACAATAATGATGCCTTGATCAAAAGAAATGGCGTCAGAGTAAACCTATTACAGTCAGATGATTTATCCTGTACCACCAGTGGTACTGTGGTCAATAGACATAGTGTCAGAGTCAATCTATTACAGTCAGATGATATCTTCTGTAACAATAATGATACTGTGACCTATAGACATGATGTCAGAGTTAATCTATCACAGTCAGATGATTTATCCTGTAACAATAATGATACTGTCACCTATAGACATGATGTCAGAGACAATCTATCACAGTCAGATGATTTATCCTGTAACAATAATGATACTATGACCTATAGACATGGTGTCAGAGTAAATTTATCAGAGTCAGATGATTTATCCTGTAACAATGATGATACTGTGACCTATAGACATAATGTCAGAATCAATCTATCACAGTCAGATGATTTATCCTGTAACAATGATGATACTGTGAGTTATAGACATAGTGTAAGAATCAGTCTATCACAGTCAGATGATTTATCCTGTAACAATAATGATACTTTGACCTATAGACATATTGTCAGAGTCTATCTATCACAGTCAGATGATTTATCCTTTATAAAAAATGGTACTGTGGCCTATAGACATGGTGTCATAGTCAATCTATCACAGTCAGATGATTTATCCTTTATAAAAAATGGTACTGTGGCCTATAGACATGGTGTCATAGTCAATCTATCACAGTCGGGTGATTTATTCTGTAGCAATAATGGTACTGTGGCCTATAGACATAGTGTCAGAGTCAATTTATCAAAGTCAGATGATTTATCCCGTAATAATAATGATACTGTGACCTATAGACATGGCGTCAGAGTCAATTTATCACAGTCATATGATTTATCCTGTAACAATAATGATACTGTGACATATAGACATAGTGTCAGAATCAATCTATCACAGTCCGATGATTTATCCTGTAACAATAATGATACTGTGAGTTATAGACATAGTGTAAGAATCAGTCTATCACAGTCAGATGATTTATCCTGTAACAATAATGATACCTTGACCAATAGAAATGGTGTCAGAGTAAATCTATCACAGTCAGATGATTTATCTTGTACCAATAATGGTACTTTGGCCAATATACATAGTGTGAGAGTCAATCTATCACAGTCAGATGATTTATCCTGTAACAATAATGATACTGTGACCTATAGACATACTGTCAGAGTCAATATATCACAGTCAGTTGATTTATCCTGTAACAATAAGGATACTGTGACCTATAGACATAGTGTCAGAGTAAATTTATCACAGTCAGATGATTTATCCTTTAACAAAAATGGTATTGTGGCCTATAGACTTGGTGTCAGAGTCAATTTATCACAGTCTGATGATTTATCCCGTAATAATAATGATACTGTGACCTATAGACATGGTGTCAGAGTCAATCTATCACAGTCAGATGATTTATCCTGTAACAATAATGATACTGTGACCTATAGACATAGTGTCAGAATCAATCTATCACAGTCCGATGATTTATCCTGTAACAATAATGATACCTTGACCAATAGAAATGGTGTCAGAGTCAATCTATCACAGTCAGATAATTGATCCTGTAACAAAAATGGTACTGTGGCCTATAGACTTGGTGTCAGAGTAAATCTATCACAGTCAGATGATTTATCCTGTAACAATAATGATACTTTGACCTATAGACATATTGTCAGAGTCTATCTATCACAGTCAGATGATTTATCCTTTATAAAAAATGGTACTGTGGCCTATAGACATGGTGTCATAGTCAATCTATCGCAGTCGGGTGATTTATTCTGTAGCAATAATGGTACTGTGGCCTATAGACATAGTGTCAGAGTCAATTTATCACAGTCAGATGATTTATCCCGTAATAATAATGATACTGTGACCTATAGACATGGCGTCAGAGTCAATTTATCACAGTCATATGATTTATCATGTAACAATAATGATACTGTCACCTATAGACATGATGTCAGAGACAATCTATCACAGTCATATGATTTATCCTGTAACAATAATGATACTGTGACATATAGACATAGTGTCAGAATCAATCTATCACAGTCCGATGATTTATCCTGTAACAATAATGATACTGTGAGTTATAGACATAGTGTAAGAATCAGTCTATCACAGTCAGATGATTTATCCTGTAACAATAATGATACCTTGACCAAAAGAAATGGTGTCAGAGTAAATCTATCACAGTCAGATGATTTATCTTGTACCAATAATGGTACTTTGGCCAATATACATAGTGTGAGAGTCAATCTATCACAGTCAGATGATTTATCCTGTAACAATAATGATACTGTGACCTATTGACATACTGTCAGAGTCAATATATCACAGTCAGATGATTTATCCTGTAACAATAAGGATACTGTGACCTATAGACATAGTGTCAGAGTAAATTTATCACAGTCAGTTGATTTATCCTGTAACAAAAATGGTACTGTGGCCTATAGACTTGGTGTCAGAGTCAATTTATCACAGTCTGATGATTTATCCCGTAATAATAATGATACTGTGACCTATAGACATGGTGTCAGAGTCAATCTATCACAGTCAGATGATTTATCCTGTAACAATAATGATACTGTGACCTATAGACA
This sequence comes from Mytilus galloprovincialis, assembly GCF_965363235.1. Classification (NCBI taxonomy): domain Eukaryota; kingdom Metazoa; phylum Mollusca; class Bivalvia; order Mytilida; family Mytilidae; genus Mytilus; species Mytilus galloprovincialis. The sequence goes on along the minus strand of NW_027467988.1, from coordinate 33,866 downwards.
TAGTGTCAGAATCAATCTATCACAGTCCGATGATTTATCCTGTAACAATAATGATACCTTGACCAATAGAAATGGTGTCAGAGTCAATCTATCACAGTCAGATGATTGATCCTGTAACAATAATGATACTATGACCTATAGACATGGTGTCAGAGTCAATTTATCAGAGTCAGATGATTTATCCTGTAACAATGATGATACTGTGACCTATAGACATAGTGTCAGAATCAATCTATCACAGTCAGATGATTTATCCTGTAACAATGATGATACTGTGAGTTATAGACATAGTGTAAGAATCAGTCTATCACAGTCAGATGATTTATCCTGTAACAATAATGATACTTTGACCTATAGACATATTGTCAGAGTCTATCTATCACAGTCAGATGATTTATCCTTTATAAAAAATGGTACTGTGGCCTATAGACATGGTGTCATAGTCAATCTATCACAGTCGGGTGATTTATTCTGTAGCAATAATGGTACTGTGGCCTATATACATAGTGTCAGAGTCAATTTATCACAGTCAGATGATTTATCCCGTAATAATAATGATACTGTGACCTATAGACATGGCGTCAGAGTCAATTTATCACAGTCATATGATTTATCATGTAACAATAATGATACTGTCACCTATAGACATGATGTCAGAGACAATCTATCACAGTCATATGATTTATCCTGTAACAATAATGATACTGTGACATATAGACATAGTGTCAGAATCAATCTATCACAGTCCGATGATTTATCCTGTAACAATAATAATACTGTGAGTTATAGACATAGTGTAAGAATCAGTCTATCACAGTCAGATGATTTATCCTGTAACAATAATGATAGTTTGACCTATAGACATATTGTCAGAGTCTATCTATCACAGTCAGATGATTTATCCTTTATAAAAAATGGTACTGTGGCCTATAGACATGGTGTCATAGTCAATCTATCACAGTCGGGTGATTTATTCTGTAGCAATAATGGTACTGTGGCCTATAGACATAGTGTCAGAGTCAATTTATCACAGTCAGATGATTTATCCCGTAATAATAATTATACTGTGATCTATAGACATGGCGTCAGAGTCAATTTATCACAGTCATATGATTTATCATGTAACAATAATGATACTGTCACCTATAGACATGATGTCAGAGACAATCTATCACAGTCATATGATTTATTCTGTAACAATAATGATACTGTGACATATAGACATAGTGTCAGAATCAATCTATCACAGTCCGATGATTTATCCTGTAACAATAATGATACCTTGACCAATAGAAATGGTGTCAGAGTAAATCTATCACAGTCAGATGATTTATCTTGTACCAATAATGGTACTTTGGCCAATATACATAGTGTGAGAGTCAATCTATCACAGTCAGATGATTTATCCTGTAACAATAAGGATACTGTGACCTATAGACATAGTGTCAGAGTAAATTTATCACAGTCAGATGATTTATCCTGTAACAAAAATGGTACTGTGGCCTATAGACTTGGTGTCAGAGTCAATTTATCACAGTCAGATGATTTATCCCGTAATAATAATGATACTGTGACCTATAGACATGGTGTCAGAGTCAATCTATCACAGTCAAATGATTTATCCTGTAACAATAATGATACTGTGACCTATAGACATAGTGTCAGAATCAATCTATCACAGTCCGATGATTTATCCTGTAACAATAATGATACCTTGACCAATAGAAATGGTGTCAGAGTAAATCTATCACAGTCAGATGATTGATCCTGTAACAAAAATGGTACTGTGGCCTATAGACTTGGTGTCAGAGTCAATCTATCACAGTCAGATGATTTATCCCGTAATAATAATTATACTGTGACCTATAGACATGGTGTGAGAGTCAATCTATCACAGTCAGATGATTTTCCTGTAACAATAATGATACTGTGACCTATAGACATAGTGTCAGAGTCAATATATCACAGTCAGATGATTTATCCTGTAACAAAAATGGTACTGTGGCCTATAGACGTGGTGTCAGAGTCAATCTATCACAGTCAGATGATTTATCCCGTAACAATAATGATACTGTGACCTATAGACATGGTGTCAGAGTCAATCTATCACAGTCAGATGATTTATCCCGTAACAATAATGATACTGTGACCTAAAGACATGGTGTCAGAGTCAATCTATCACAGTCCGATGATTTATCCTGTAACAATAATGATGCCTTGATGAAAAGAAATGGCGTCAGAGTAAACCTATTACAGTCAGATGATTTATCCTGTACCACCAGTGGTACTGTGGCCAATAGACATAGTGTCAGAGTCAATCTATTACAGTCAGATGATATCTTCTGTAACAATAATGATACTGTGACCTATAGACATGATGTCAGAGTTAATCTATCACAGTCAGATGATTTATCCTGTAACAATAATGATACTGTCACCTATAGACATGATGTCAGAGACAATCTATCACAGTCAGATGATTTATCCTGTAACAATAATGATACTATGACCTATAGACATGGTGTCAGAGTCAATTTATCAGAGTCAGATGATTTATCCTGTAACAATGATGATACTGTGACCTATAGACATAGTGTCAGAATCAATCTATCACAGTCAGATGATTTATCCTGTAACAATGATGATACTGTGAGTTATAGACATAGTGTAAGAATCAGTCTATCACAGTCAGATGATTTATCCTGTAACAATAATGATACTTTGACCTATATACATATTGTCAGAGTCTATCTATCACAGTCAGATGATTTATCCTTTATAAAAAATGGTACTGTGGCCTATAGACATGGTGTCATAGTCAATCTATCACAGTCTGGTGATTTATTCTGTAGCAATAATGGTACTGTGGCCTATAGACATAGTGTCAGAGTCAATTTATCACAGTCAGATGATTTATCCCGTAATAATAATGATACTGTGACCTATAGACATGGCGTCAGAGTCAATTTATCACAGTCATATGATTTATCATGTAACAATAATGATACTGTCACCTATAGACATGATGTCAGAGACAATCTATCACAGTCATATGATTTATCCTGTAACAATAATGATACTGTGACATATAGACATAGTGTCAGAATCAATCTATCACAGTCCGATGATTTATCCTGTAACAATAATGATACCTTGACCAATAGAAATGGTGTCAGAGTAAATCTATCACAGTCAGATGATTTATCTTGTACCAATAATGGTACTTTGGCCAATATACATAGTGTGAGAGTCAATCTATCACAGTCAGATGATTTATCCTGTAACAATAAGGATACTGTGACCTATAGACATAGTGTCAGAGTAAATTTATCACAGTCAGATGATTTATCCTGTAACAAAAATGGTACTGTGGCCTATAGACTTGGTGTCAGAGTCAATTTATCACAGTCAGATGATTTATCCCGTAATAATAATGATACTGTGACCTATAGACATGGTGTCAGAGTCAATCTATCACAGTCAAATGATTTATCCTGTAACAATAATGATACTGTGACCTATAGACATAGTGTCAGAATCAATCTATCACAGTCCGATGATTTATCCTGTAACAATAATGATACCTTGACCAATAGAAATGGTGTCAGAGTAAATCTATCACAGTCAGATGATTGATCCTGTAACAAAAATGGTACTGTGGCCTATAGACTTGGTGTCAGAGTCAATCTATCACAGTCAGATGATTTATCCCGTAATAATAATTATACTGTGACCTATAGACATGGTGTGAGAGTCAATCTATCACAGTCAGATGATTTTCCTGTAACAATAATGATACTGTGACCTATACACATAGTGTCAGAGTCAATATATCACAGTCAGATGATTTATCCTGTAACAAAAATGGTACTGTGGCCTATAGACGTGGTGTCAGAGTCAATCTATCACAGTCAGATGATTTATCCCGTAACAATAATGATACTGTGACCTATAGACATGGTGTCAGAGTCAATCTATCACAGTCAGATGATTTATCCCGTAACAATAATGATACTGTGACCTAAAGACATGGTGTCAGAGTCAATCTATCACAGTCCGATGATTTATCCTGTAACAATAATGATGCCTTGATGAAAAGAAATGGCGTCAGAGTAAACCTATTACAGTCAGATGATTTATCCTGTACCACCAGTGGTACTGTGGCCAATAGACATAGTGTCAGAGTCAATCTATTACAGTCAGATGATATCTTCTGTAACAATAATGATACTGTGACCTATAGACATGATGTCAGAGTTAATCTATCACAGTCAGATGATTTATCCTGTAACAATAATGATACTGTCACCTATAGACATGATGTCAGAGACAATCTATCACAGTCAGATGATTTATCCTGTAACAATAATGATACTATGACCTATAGACATGGTGTCAGAGTCAATTTATCAGAGTCAGATGATTTATCCTGTAACAATGATGATACTGTGACCTATAGACATAGTGTCAGAATCAATCTATCACAGTCAGATGATTTATCCTGTAACAATGATGATACTGTGAGTTATAGACATAGTGTAAGAATCAGTCTATCACAGTCAGATGATTTATCCTGTAACAATAATGATACTTTGACCTATATACATATTGTCAGAGTCTATCTATCACAGTCAGATGATTTATCCTTTATAAAAAATGGTACTGTGGCCTATAGACATGGTGTCATAGTCAATCTATCACAGTCGGGTGATTTATTCTGTAGCAATAATGGTACTGTGGCCTATAGACATAGTGTCAGAGTCAATTTATCACAGTCAGATGATTTATCCCGTAATAATAATGATACTGTGACCTATAGACATGGTGTAAGAGTCAGTCTATCACAGTCAGATGATTTATCCCGGAAAAATAATGATACTGTGACCTATAGACATGTTGTCTGAGTCAATCTATCACAGTCCGATGATTTATCCTGTAACAATAAATATACTGTGACCTATAGACATGATGTCAGAGTCAATCTATCACAGTCATATGATTTATCCTGTAACAATAATGATACTGTGAATTATAGACATGATGCCTGAGTCAATTTATCACAGTCAGATGATTTATCCCGTAATAATAATGATACTGTGACCTATAGACATGGTGTAAGAGTCAATCTATCACAGTCAGATGATTTATCCCGTAACAATAATGATACTGTGACCTATAGACATGGTGTCAGAGTCAATCTATCACAGTCAGATGATTTTTCCTGTAACAATAATGATACCTTGACCAAAAGAAATGGCGTCAGAGTAAATATATCACAGTCAGATGATTTATCCTGTACCACTAGTGGTACTGTTGTCAATAGACATAGTGTCAGAGTCAATCTATTACAGTCAGATGATATCTCCTGTAACAATAATGATACTGTGACCTATAGACATGATGTCAGAGTTAATCTATCACCGTCAGATGATTTATCCTGTAACAAAAATGGCACTGTGGCCTATAGACGTGGTGTCGGAGTCGATCTATCACAGTCAAGTGATTTATTCTGTAGCAATAATGGTACTGTGGCCTATAGACATAGTGTCAGAGTAAATTTATCACAGTGAAATGATTTATCCCGTAATAATAATGATACTGTCACCTATAGACATGGTGTAAGAGTCAATCTATCACAGTCAGATGATTTATCCCGTAACAATAATGATACTGTCACCTATACACATGATGTCAGAGACAATCTATCACAGTCAGATGGTTTATCCTATAAGAATAATGATACTGTGACCTGTAGACATAGTGTCAGAATCAATATATCACAGTCCGATGATTTATCCTGTAACAATAATGTTACTGTGGCCTAAAGACGTGGTGTCAAAGTCAATCTATATCTGTCAGTTGATTTATCCCGTATAATAATGATACTTTGACCTATAGACATGGTGTCAGAGTCAATCTATCACAGTCAGAATATTTATCCCGTAACAATAATGATACTATGACCTATAGACATGGTGTCAGAGTCAATCTATCACAGTCAGATGATTTATCCTGTAACAATAATGATACCTTCACCAATAAAAATGGATTCAGAGTCAATCTATCACAGTCAGATTATTTATCCCGTAACAATAATGATACTTTGACCTATAGACATGGTGTCAGAGTCAATTTATCATAGTCAGATGATTTATCCTGTAACAATGATGATACTGTGACCTATAGACATAGTGTCAGAATCAATCTATCACAGTCAGATGATTTATCCTGTAACAATGATGATACTGTGAGTTATAGACATAGTGTAAGAATCAGTCTTTCCCAGTCAGATGATTTATCCTGTAACAATAATGATACTTTGACCTATAGACATATTGTCAGAGTCTATCTATCACAGTCCGATGATTTATCCTGTAACAATAATGATACCTTGACCAATAGAAATGGTGTCAGAGTAAATCTATCACAGTCAGATGATTTATCTTGTACCAATAATGGTACTTTGGCCAATATACATAGTGTGAGAGTCAATCTATCACAGTCAGATGATTTATCCTGTAACAATAATGATACTGTGACCTATAGACATACTGTCAGAGTCAATATATCACAGTCAGATGATTTATCCTGTAACAATAATGATACTTTGACCTGTAGACATATTGTCAGAGTCTATCTATCACAGTCAGATGATTTATCCTTTATAAAAAATGGTACTGTGGCCTATAGACATGGTGTCAAAGTCAATCTATCACAGTCGGGTGATTTATTCTGTAGCAATAATGGTACTGTGGCCTATAGACATAGTGTCAGAGTCAATTTATCACAGTCAGATGATTTATCCCGTAATAATAATGATACTGTGACCTATAGACATGGTGTAAGAGTCAATCTATCACAGTCAGATGATTTATCCCGGAAAAATAATGATACTGTGACCTATAGACATGTTGTCTGAGTCAATCTATCACAGTCCGATGATTTATCCTGTAACAATAATGATACTGTGACCTATAGACATGGTGTCAGAGTCAATCTATCACAGTCAGATGATTTATCCTATAACAGTAATGGTACCTTGACCAATAGAAATGGCGTCAGAGTAAATCTGTCACAGTCAGATGATTTATCCTGTACCACTAGTGGTACTGTGGCCAATAGACTTAGTGTCAGAGTCAATCAATCACAGTCAGATGATTTATCCTGTAACGGTATTGATACTGTCACCTATAGACACGATGTCAGAGTCAATCTATCACAGTCAGTTGATTTATCCTGTAACAATAATGATACTTTGACCTATAGACATAGTGTCAGAGTCAATCTATCGCAGTCAGATGATTCATCCTGTAACAAAAATGGTACTGTGGCCTATAGATATGGTGTCATAGTCAATCCATCACAATCAAATACTTTATCCTGTAACAAAAATGGCACTGTGGCCTATAGACGTGGTGTCAGAGTCAATCTATCACAGTCAGGTGATTTATCCTGTAGCAATAATGGTACTGTGGCCTATAGACATAGTGTCAGAGTCAATTTATCACAGTCAGATGATTTATCCCGTAATAATAATGAAACTGTGACCTATAGACATGGTGTAAGAGTCAATCTATCACAGTCAGATGATATATCCCTTATCAATAATGACACTGTGGCCTAAAGACATGGTGTCAGAGTCAATCTATCACAGTCAGATGATTTATCCTGTAACAAAAATGATACCTTGAACAAAAGAAAAGGCGTCATAGTAAATATATCACAGTCAGATGATTTATCCTGTACCACTAGTGGTACTGTGGCCAATAGACATAGTGTCAGAGTCAATCTATCACAGTCAGATGATATATCATGTAACAATAATGATACTGTGACCTATAGACATGGCATCAGAGTCAATCTATCACAGTCATATGATTTATCATGTTACAATAATGATACTGTCACCTATAGACATGATGTCAGAGACAATCTATCACAGTCATACGATTTATCCTGTAACAATAATGATACTGTGACCTATAGACATAGTGTCAAAATCAATCTATCACAGTCAGATGATTTATCCCGTAATAATAACGATACTGTGACCTATAGACATGGTGTCACAGTCAATCTATCACAGTCAGATTATTTATCCCGTAACAATAATGATACTGTGACCTAAAGACATGGTGTCAGAGTCAATCTATCACAGTCCGATGATTTATCCTGTAACAATAATGATGCCTTGATGAAAAGAAATGGCGTCAGAGTAAACCTATTACAGTCAGATGATTTATCCTGTACCACCAGTGGTACTGTGGCCAATAGACATAGTGTCAGAGTCAATCTATTACAGTCAGATGATATCTTCTGTAACAATAATGATACTGTGACCTATAGACATGATGTCAGAGTTAATCTATCACAGTCAGATGATTTATCCTGTAACAATAATGATACTGTCACCTATAGACATGATGTCAGAGACAATCTATCACAGTCAGATGATTTATCCTGTAACAATAATGATAATATGACCTATAGACATGGTGTCAGAATCAATCTATCACAGTCAGATGATTTTTCCTGTAATAATAAGGATACTGTGGCCTAAAGACATAGTGTCAGAGTCAATCTATAACAGTCAGATAAATTATCCTGTAACAATAAGGATACTGTGACCTATAGACATAGTGTCAGAGTCAATCTATCACAGTCAGATGATTTATCCTGTAACAAAAATGGTACTGTGGCCTATAGACGTGGTGTCAGTGTCAATCTATCACAGTCAGATGATTTATCCTGTAACAATAATGATACTTTGAACTAAAGACATAGTGTCAGAATCAATCTATCACAGTCAGATGATTTTTCCTGTAACAATAAGGATACTGTGGCCTATAGACATAGTGTCAGAGTCAATCTATAACAGTTAAATGATTTATTCTGTAACAATAAGGATACTGTGAACTATAGACATAGTGTCAGAGTCAATCTGTCACAGTCAGATGATTTATCCTGTAACAAAAATGGTACTGTGGCCTATAGACGTGGTGTCAGAGTCAATCTATCACAGTCAGATGATTTTTCCTGTAACAATTAGGATACTGTGGCCTATAGACATAGTGGCAGAGTCAATCTATCACAGTGAGATTATTTATCCCGTAACAATAATGATAATGTGACCTATAGACATAGTGTCAGAGTCAATCTATCACAGTCAGATGATTTATCCTGTAACAAAAATGGTACTGTGGCCAATAGACGTGGTGTCAGTGTCAAAATCTATCACAGTCAGATGATTTATCCTGTACCAATAATGATACTTTGAGCTAAAGACATAGTGTCAGAATCAATCTATCACAGTCCGATGATTTTTCCTGTAACAATAAGGATACTGTGGCCTATAGACATAGTGTCAGAGTCAATGGACATGATGTCAGAGTTAATCTATCACAGTCAGATGATTTATCCTATAACAATGATGATACTGTGACCAATAGAAATGGTGTCAGAGTCAATCTATCACAGTCAGATGATTTATCCCGTAATAATAATGATACTGTGACCTATAGACATGGTGTAAGAGTCAATCTATCACAGTCAGATGATTTATCCCGTAACAATAATGATACTGTGACGTATAGACATGGTGTCAGAGTCAATCTATCACAGTCAGATGATTTTTCCTGTAACAATAATGATACCTTGACCAAAAAAAATGGCGTCAGAGTAAATATATCACAGTCAGATGATATATCCTGTAACAATAATGATACTGTGACCTATAGACATGGCGTCAGAGTCAATCTATCACAATCATATGATTTATCCTGTAACAATAATGATACTGTCACATATAGACATGATGTCAGAGACAATCCATCACAGTCAGATGATTTATCCTGTAACAATAAGGATACTGTGACCTATAGACATAGTGTCATAGTAAATCTATCACAGTCCGATGATTTATCCTGTAACAAAAATGGTACTGTGGTCTATAGACTTGGTGTCAGAGTCAATCTATCACAGTCAGATGATTTATCCCGTAATAATAATGATACTGTGACCTATAGACATGGTGTCAGAGTCAATCTATCACAGTCAGATGATTTATCCTGTAACAATAATGATACTGTGACCTATAGACATAATGTCAGAATCAATCTATCACAGTCCGATGATTTATCCTGTAACAATAATGATACCTTGACCAATAGAAATGGTGGCAGAGTAAATCTATCACTATCTTACTACACAATAAAAGCCAATTATACCAAGCATGTTTCATAAGATAGACCATCTAACATCATCTAACATCATAGTACTATCTTACTACACAATAAAAACCAATTATACCAAGCATGTTTCAATAGATAGACCATCTTACATCATAGTACTATCTTACTACACCATAAAAACCAATTATACCAAGGATGTTGCAATAGATAGACAATCTAACAGCACAGTACTATCTTACTACACAATAAAAACCAATTATACCAAGCATGTTTCATTAGATAGACCATCTAACATCATATTACTATCTTTCTACACAATAAAAACCAATTATACCAAGCATGTTTCATTAGATAGACCATCTAACATCATAGTACTATCTTTCTACGCAATAAAAACCAATTATACCAAGCATTTTTCATTAGATACCCCATCTAACATCATAGTACTATCTTTCTACGCAATAAAAACCAATTATACCAAGCATGTTTTATTAGATAGACCATCTAACATCATAGTACTATCTTTCTACACAATAAAAACCAATTATACCAAGCATGTTTCATTAGATAGACCATCTAACATCATAGTACTATCTTACTACACAATAAAAACCAATTATACCAAGCATGTTTCATTGGATAGACCATCTTACATCATAGTACTATCTTTCTACACAATAAAAACCAATTATACCAAGCATGTTTCATTAAATAGACCATATAACATCATAGTACTATCTTTCTACACAATGAAAACCAATTATACCAAGCATGTGTCAATAGATAGACCATCTAACATTAAAGTACTATCTTACTTCACAATAAAAACCAATTATACCAAGCATGTTTCAATAAATAGACCATCTAACATCATAGTACTATCTTACTACACAATAAAAACCAATTATACCAAGCAAGTTTCATAATATAGACCATCTAAAATCATCTAACATCATAGTACTATCTTACTACACAATAAAAACCAATTATACCAAGCATGTTTCAATAGATAGACCATCTAACATCATAGTTCTATCTTACTACACCATAAAACCAATTATACCAAGCATGTTTCAATAGATAGACAATCTAACAGCACAGTACTATCTTACTACACAATAAAAACCAATTATACCAAGCATGTTTCATTAGATAAACAATCTAACATCATAGTAATATCTTACTACACAATAAAAACCAATTATACCAAGCATGTTTCATTAGATAGACCATCTAACATCATAGTACTATCTTTCTACACAATAAAAACCAATTATACCAAGAATGTTTCATTAGATACACCATCTTACATCATAGTACTATCTTTCTACGCAATAAAAATCAATTATACCAAGCATTTTTCATTAGATACACCATCTAACAAGGGCAAGACTGGGGTGTTAGATGAAGACATTATAAATGAAGGTGTGATAGATACAATAGAACAATTATTACAAAGATATGATGTCTGTATGTCTTGTTTAGTTGATTGTGTATGACTAGGATGTCACAAATGCCTGACTAGGGTGTTACAAGGGCATGACTCGGGTGTTAGAGGAAGACATTATCAATGAAGGTGTGATAGATACAATAGAACAATTATTACAAAGATATGATGTCTGTATGTATTATAAAGTTGAATGTGTATGACTAGGATGTCACAAATGCCAGACTGGGGTGTTAGAAGGGCATGCCTGGGGTGTTAGATGAAGACATTATCAATGTAGGTGTGATAGATACAATAGAACAATTATTACAAAGATATGATGTCTGTATGTATTATATAGTTGATTGTGTATGACTAGAATGTCATAAATGCCTGACTAGGGTGTTACAAGGGCATGACATGGGTGTTAGATGTAGACCTTATAGATGAAGGTGTGATAGATACAATAGAACAATTATTACAAAGATATGATGTCTGTATGTATTATAAAGTTGATTGTGTATGACTAGGATGTCACAAATGCTAGACTAGGATGTTACAAGGGCATGACTGGGGTTTTAGATGCAGACATTATAAATGAAGGTGTTATAGATACAATAGAACAATTATTACAAAGATATGATGTTTTTGTATGTATTATATAGTTGATTGTGTAGGACTAGGATGTCACAAATGCCTGATTAGGGTGTTACAAGGGCATGACTGGGGTGTTAGATGAAGACATTATAAATGAAGGTGTGATAGATACAATAAAACAATTATTACAATGATATAATGTCTGTATGTATTGTATAGTTGATTGTGTATGACTAGGATGTCCCAAATGCCTGACTAGGGTATTATGAGGGCATGACTGGGGTGTTAGATATAAACCTTGTATATGTAGGTGTGATAGATACAATAGAACAATATTACAAGATATGATGTCTGTATGTATTATATAGTTGAGTGTGTAGAACTAGGATGTCACAAATGCCTGATTAGGGTGTTACAAGGGCATGTCTGGGGTGTTACAACAGTGAGATGAAGACATAATAAATGAAGGTGTGATAGATACAATAGAACAATTATTATAAAGATATGATGTCTGTATGTATTGTTTAGTTGATTGTGTATGACTAGGATGTCACAAATGCCTGACTGGGGTGTTAGAAGGGCATGACTGGGGTGTTAGATGAAGAAATTATAAATGAAGGTGTGATAGATACAATAGAACAATTATTGCAATGATATGATGTTTGTATGTATTGTATAGTTGATTGTGTATGACTAGGATGTCCCAAATGCCTGACTAGGGTGTTATGGAGCATGACTGGGGTGTTAGATGTAAACCTTGTATATGTAGGTGTGATAGATACAATAGAAAAATTATTACAAGATATGATGTCTGTATGTATTATATAGTTGAGTGTGTAGGACTAGGATGTCACAAATGCCTGATTAGGGTGTTACAAGGGCATGACTGGGGTGTTAGAACAGTGAGATGAAGACATAATAAATGAAGGTGTGATAGATACAATAGAACAATTATTACAAAGATATGATGTCTGTATGTATTATATAGTGGATTGTGTATGACTAGGATGTCACAACTGCCAGACTAGGGTGTTACAAGGGCAAGACTGGGGTGTTAGATGAAGACATTATAAATGAAGGTGTGATAGATACAATAGAACAATTATTACAAAGATATGATGTCTGTATGTCTTGTTTAGTTGATTGTGTATGACTAGGATGTCACAAATGCCTGACTAGGGTGTTACAAGGGCATGACTCGGGTGTTAGAGGAAGACATTATCAATGAAGGTGTGATAGATACAATAGAACAATTATTACAAAGATATGATGTCTGTATGTATTATAAAGTTGAATGTGTATGACTAGGATGTCACAAATGCCAGACTGGGGTGTTAGAAGGGCATGCCTGGGGTGTTAGATGAAGACATTATAAATGTAGGTGTGATAGATACAATAGAACAATTATTACAAAGATATGATGTCTGTATGTATTATATAGTTGATTGTGTATGACTAGAATGTCATAAATGCCTGACTAGGGTGTTACAAGGGCATGACATGGGTGTTAGATGTAGACCTTATAGATGAAGGTGTGATAGATACAATAGAACAATTATTACAAAGATATGATGTCTGTATGTATTATAAAGTTGATTGTGTATGACTAGGATGTCACAAATGCTAGACTAGGATGTTACAAGGGCATGACTGGGGTTTTAGATGAAGACATTATAAATGAAGGTGTGATAGATACAATAGAACAATTTTTACAAAGATATGATGTTTTTGTATGTATTATATAGTTGATGGTGTATGACTGGGATGTCACAAATGCCAGACTAGGGTGTTACAAAGGCAAGACTGGGGTGTTAGATGAAGACATTATAAATGAAGGTGTGATAGATACAATAGAACAATTATTACAAAGATATGATGTCTGTATGTATTGTTTAGTTGATTGTGTATGACTAGGATGACACAAATGCCTGACTAGGGTGTTACAAGGGCATGACTGGGGTTTTAGATGAAGACATTATAAATGAAGGTGTGATAGATACAATAGAACAATATTACAAGATATGATGTCTGTATGTATTATATAGTTGAGTGTGTAGAACTAGGATGTCACAAATGCCTGATAAGGGTGTTACAAGGGCTTGTCTGGGGTGTTACAACAGTGAGATGAAGACATAATCAATGAAGGTGTGATAGATACAATAGAACAATTATTACAAAGATATGAAGTCTGTATGTATTTTAAGTTGAATGTGTATGACTAGGATGTCACAACTGCCAGACTGGGGTGTTAGAAGGGCATGACTGGGGTGTTAGATGAAGACATTATAAATGAAGGTGTGATAGATACAATAGAACAATTATTGCAATGATATGATGTTTGTTTGTATTGTATAGTTGATTGTGTATGACTAGGATGTCCCAAATGCCTGACTAGGGGGCTATGATGGCATGACGTGGGTGTTAGATGTAGACCTTTTATATGTAGGTGTGATAGATACAATAGAACAATTATTACAAGATATGATGTCTGTATGTATTATATAGTTGAGTGTGTAGGACTAGGATGTCACAAATGCCTGATTAGGGTGTCACAAGGGCGTGACTGGGGTGTTAGAACAGTGAGATGAAGACATAATAAATGAAGGTGTGATAGATACAATAGAACAATTATTACAAAGATATGATGTCTGTATGTATTATATAGTTGATTGTGTATGACTAGGATGTCACAACTGCCAGACTAGGGTGTTACAAGAGCAAGACTGGGGTGTTAGATGAAGACATTATAAATGAAGGTGTGATAGATACAATAGAACAATTATTACAAAGATATGATGTCTGTATGTATTGTTTAGTTGATTGTGTATGACTAGGATGTCACAAATGCCTGACTAGGGTGTTACAAGGGCATGACTGGGGTGTTAGATGAAGACATTATAAATGAAGCTGTGATAGATACAATAAAACAATTATTACAAAGATATGATGTCTGTATGTATTTTAAGTTGAATGTGTATGACTAGGATGTCACATATGCCAGAATGGGGTGTTAGAAGGGCATGACTGGGATGTTAGATGAAGACATTATAAATGAAGGTGTGATAGATACAATAGAACAATTATTGCAATGATATGATGTTTGTATGTATTGTATAGTTGATTGATTATGACTAGGATGTCCCAAATGCCTGACTAGGGTGTTATGGAGCATGACTGGGGTGTTAGATGTAAACCTTGTATATGTAGGTGTGATAGATACAATAGAAAAATTATTACAAGATATGATGTCTGTATGTATTATATAGTTGAGTGTGTAGGACTAGGATGTCACAAATGCCTGATTAGGGTGTTACAAGGGCATGACTGGGGTGTTAGAACAGTGAGATGAAGACATAATAAATGAAGGTGTGATAGATACAATAGAACAATTATTACAAAGATATGATGTCTGTATGTATTATATAGTTGATTGTGTATGACTAGGATGTCACAACTGCCAGACTAGGGTGTTACAAGGGCAAGACTGGGGTGTTAGATGAAGACATTATAAATGAAGGTGTGATAGATACAATAGAACAATTATTACAAAGATATGATGTCTGTATGTCTTGTTTAGTTGATTGTGTATGACTAGGATGTCACAAATGCCTGACTAGGGTGGTACAAGGGCATGACTCGGGTGTTAGAGGAAGACATTATCAATGAAGGTGTGATCGATACAATAGAACAATTATTACAAAGATATGATGTCTGTATGTATTATAAAGTTGATTGTGTATGACTAGGATGTCACAAATGCTAGACTAGGATGTTACAAGGGCATGACTGGGGTTTTAGATGAAGACATTATAAATGAAGGTGTGATAGATACAATAGAACAATTTTTACAAAGATATGATGTTTTTGTATGTATTATATAGTTGATGGTGTATGACTGGGATGTCACAAATGCCAGACTAGGGTGTTACAAAGGCAAGACTGGGGTGTTAGATGAAGACATTATAAATGAAGGTGTGATAGATACAATAGAACAATTATTACAAAGATATGATGTCTGTATGTATTGTTTAGTTGATTGTGTATGACTAGGATGTCACAAATGCCTGACTAGGGTGTTACAAGGGCATGACTGGGGTTTTAGATGAAGACATTATAAATGAAGGTGTGATAGATACAATAGAACAATATTACAAGATATGATGTCTGTATGTATTATATAGTTGAGTGTGTAGAACTAGGATGTCACAAATGCCTGATTAGGGTGTTACAAGGGCATGTCTGGGGTGTTACAACAGTGAGATGAAGACATAATCAATGAAGGTGTGATAGATACAATAGAACAATTATTACAAAGATATGATGTCTGTATGTATTTTAAGTTGAATGTGTATGACTAGGATGTCACAACTGCCAGACTGGGGTGTTAGAAGGGCATGACTGGGGTGTTAGATGAAGACATTATAAATGAAGGTGTGATAGATACAATAGAACAATTATTGCAATGATATGATGTTTGTTTGTATTGTATAGTTGATTGTGTATGACTAGGATGTCCCAAATGCCTGACTAGGGGGCTATGATGGCATGACGTGGGTGTTAGATGTAGACCTTTTATATGTAGGTGTGATAGATACAATAGAACAATTATTACCAGATGTGATGTCTGTATGTATCATATAGTTGAGTGTGTAGGACTAGGATGTCACAAATGCCTGATTAGGGTGTCACAAGGGCGTGACTGGGGTGTTAGAACAGTGAGATGAAGACATAATAAATGAAGGTGTGATAGATACAATAGAACAATTATTACAAAGATATGATGTCTGTATGTATTATATAGTTGATTGTGTATGACTAGGATGTCACAACTGCCAGACTAGGGTGTTACAAGAGCAAGACTGGGGTGTTAGATGAAGACATTATAAATGAAGGTGTGATAGATACAATAGAACAATTATTACAAAGATATGATGTCTGTATGTATTGTTTAGTTGATTGTGTATGACTAGGATGTCACAAATGCCTGACTAGGGTGGTACAAGGGCATGACTCGGGTGTTAGAGGAAGACATTATCAATGAAGGTGTGATCGATACAATAGAACACTTATTACAAAGATATGATGTCTGTATGTATTTTAAGTTGAATGTGTATGACTGGGATGTCACATATGCCAGACTGGGGTGTTAGAAGGGCATGACTGGGATATTAGATGAAGACATTATAAATGAAGCTGTGATAGATACAATAGAACATTATTACAAAGATATGATGTTTCTGTATGTATTATATAGTTGATGGTGTTTGACTAGAATGTCACAAATGCCTGACTAGGATGTTATGAGGGCATGACTGGGGTGTTAGATGTAGACCTTATATATGTAGGTGTGATAGATACAATAGAACAATTATTGCAAAGCTATGATGTCTGTATGTATTATAAAGTTGAATGTGTATGACTAGGATGTCACAAATGCCGGACTGGGGTGTTAGAAGGGCATGACTGGGGTGTTAGATGAAGACATTATAAATGAAGCTGTGATAGATACAATAGAACATTATTACAAAGATATGATGTTTCTGTATGTATTATATAGTTGATTGTGTATGACTAGGATGTCACAAATGCCTGACTAGGGTATTACAAGGGCAAGACTGGGGTGTTAGATGAAGACATTATAAATGAAGGTGTGATAGATACAATAGAACAATTATTACAAAGATATGATGTCTGTATGTATTATAAAGTTGATTGTGTATGACTAGGATGTCACAAATGCCTGACTAGGGTGCTATGAGGGCATGACTGGGGTATTAGATGAAGACCTTATATATGTAGGTGTAATAGATAGAATAGAACAATTATTACAAAGATATGATGTCTGTATGTACAAATGTATTATAAAGTTGATTGTGTACGACTAGGATGTCACAAATGCCAAACTAGGATGTTACAAGGGCATGACTGGGGTGTTAGATGAAAACATTATCAATGAAGGTGTGATAGATACAATATGACAATTATTACAAAGATATGATGTCTGTATGTATTTTAAAGTTGATTGTGTATGACTAGGATGTCACAAATGCCAGACTAGGGTGTTACAAGGGCATGACTGGGGTTTTAGATGAAGACATTATAAATCAAGGTGTGATAGATACAATAGAACAATTATTACAAAGATATGATGTCTGTATGTATTATATAGTTGATTGTGTATGACTAGGATGTCACAACTGCCAGACTAGGGTGTTACAAGGGCAAGACTGGGGTATTAGATGAAGACATTATAAATGAAGGTGTGATAGATACAATAGAACAATTATTACAAAGATATGATGTCTGTATGTCTTGTTTAGTTGATTGTGTATGACTAGGATGTCACAAATGCCTGTCTAGGGTGTTACAAGGGCATGACTCGGGTGTTAGAGGAAGACATTATCAATGAAGGTGTGATAGATACAATAGAACAATTATTACAAAGATATGATGTCTCTATGTATTATAAAGTTGAATGTGTATGACTAGGATGTCACAAATGCCAGACTGGGGTGTTAGAAGGGCATGACTGGGGTGTTAGATGAAGACATTATAAATGAAGGTGTGATAGATACAATAGAACAATTATTACAAAGATATGATGTTTCTGTATGTATTATATAGTTGATGGTGTATGACTAGAATGTCACAAATGCCTGACTAAGGTGTTATGAGGGCATGACTTGGGTGTTAGATGTAGACCTTATATATGTGGTGTGATAGATGCAATAGAACAATTATTACAAAGATATGATGTCTGTATGTATTATATAGTTGATTGTGTATGACTAGAATGTCATAAATGCCTGACTAGGGTGTTACAAGGGCATGACTGGGGTGTTAGATAGGACATTATATAAAGGTGTGATAGATACAATAGAACATTTATTACAAAGATATGATGTCTGTATGTATTATAAAGTTGATTGTGTATGACTAGAATGTCACAAACGCTAGACTAGGATGTTACAAGGGCATGACTGGGGTTTTAGATGAAGACATTATAAATGAAGGTGTGATAGATACAATAGAACAATTATTACAAAGATATGATGTCTGTATTTATTGTTAAGTAGATTGTGTATGACTAGGATGTCACAAATGCCTGACTAGGGTGTTACAAGGGCATGAGTTGGGTGTTAGATGAGGACATTACCAATGAAGATGTGATGGATACAATAGAACAATTATTGCAAAGATATGATGTCTGTATGTATTATAAAGTTGAATGTGTATGACTAGGATGTCACAAATGCCAGACTGGGGTGTTAGAAGGGCATGACTGGGTTGTTAGATGAAGACATTATAAATGAAGGTGTGATAGATACAATAGAAAAATTATAACAAAGATATGATGTCTGTTTGTATTATATAGTTGATTGTGTATGACTAGGATGTCACAAATGCCTGACTAGGGTGTTACAAGGGCATGACTGGGGTTTTAGATGAAGACATTACGAATGAAGGTGTGATAGATACAATAGAACAATTATTGCAAAGATATGATGTCTGTATGTATTATAAAGATGAATGTGTATGACTAGGATGTCACAAATGCCAGACTGAGGTGTTAGAAGGGCATGACTGGGGTGTTAGATGAAGACATTATAAATGAAGGTGTGATAGATACAATAGAAAAATTATTACAAAGATATGATGTCTGTTTGTATTATATAGTTGATTGTGTATGACTAGGATGTCACAAATGCCTGACTAGGGTGTTACAAGGGCAAGACTGGGGTGTTAGATGAAGACATTATAAATGAAGATGTGATAGATACAATAGAACAATTATTACAATGATATGATGTTTGTTTGTATTGTATAGTTGATTGTGTATGACTAGGATGTCCCAAATGCCTGACTAGGGGGCTCTGATGGCATGACTGGGGTGTTAGATGTAGACCTTTTATATGTAGGTGTGATAGATACAATAGAACAATTATTACAAGATGTGATGTCTGTATGTATTATATAGTTGAGTGTGTAGGACTAGGATGTCACAAATGCCTGGTTAGGGTGTCACAAGGGCATGACTGGGGTGTTAGAACAGTGAGATGAAGACATAATTAATGAAGGTATGATAGATACAATAGAACAATTATTACAAAGATATGATGTCTGTATGTATTATATAGTTGATTGTGTATGACTAGGATGTCACAACTGCCAGACTAGGGTGTTACAAGGGCAAGACTGGGGTGTTAGATGAAGACATTGTAAATGAAGGTGTGATAGATACAATAGAACAATTATTACAAAGATATGATGTCTGTTTGTATTATATAGTTGATTGTGTATGACTAGGATGTCACATATGCCTGAC
Source organism: Mytilus galloprovincialis (assembly GCF_965363235.1). Lineage (NCBI taxonomy): Eukaryota > Metazoa > Mollusca > Bivalvia > Mytilida > Mytilidae > Mytilus > Mytilus galloprovincialis. The sequence continues at coordinate 13,327 of NW_027467988.1, read as the reverse complement.
TAGGGTGTTACAAGGGCAAGACTGGGGTGTTAGATGAAGACATTATAAATGAAGGTGTGATAGATACAATAGAACAATTATTACAAAGATATGATGTCTGTATGTATTATTAAGTTGATGGTGTATGACTAGAATGTCACAAATGCCTGACTAGGGTGTTATGAGGGCATGACTGGGGTGTTAGATGTAGACCTTATATATGTAGGTGTGATAGATACAATAGAACAATTATTACAAAGACATGATGTCTGTATGTATTATATAGTTGATTGTGTATGACTAGGATGTCACAAATGCCAGACTAGGATGTTACAAGGGCATGATTGGGGTGTTAGATGAAGGCATTATAAATGAATGTGTGATAGATACAATAGAACAATTATTAAAAAGATATGATGTCTGTATGTATTGCATAGTTGATTGTGTATGACTAGGATGTCCCAAATGCCTGACTAGGGTGCTATGAGGGCATGACTGGGGTGTTAGATGTAGACCTTATACATGTAGGTGTGATAGATACAGTAGAACAATTATTACAAAGATATGTTGTCTGTATGTATTATATAGTTGATTGTGTATTACTAGAATGTTATAAATGCCTGACTAGGGTGTTACAAGGGCATGCCATGGATGTTAGAAAGGACATTATACATGTAGGTGTGATCGATACAGTAGAACAATTATTACAAAGATATGTTGTATGTATGTATTATAAAGTTGATTGTGTATGACTAGGATGTCACAAATGCCAGACTAGGGTGTTAGAAGGGCATGACTAGGGTGTTAGATAAAGACATTATAAATGAAGGTGTGATAGATACAATAGAACAATTATTACAAAGATATGATGTGTTAGATGTAGACCTTATATATGTAGTTGTGATAGATACAATAGAACAATTATTACAAAGATATGATGTCTGTATGTATTATAAAGTTGATTGTGTACGACTAGGATGTCACAAATGCCAGACTAGGATGTTACAAGGCCATGACTGGGGTGTTAGATGAAGACATTATAAATGAAGTTGTGATAGATACAATAGAACAAGTATTACAAAGATATGATGTCTGTATGTATTGTATAGTTGATTGTGTATGACTAGGATGTCCTAAATGCCTGACTAGGGTGCTATGAGGGCTTGACTGGGGTGTTAGATGTAGACCTTATACATGTAGGTGTGATAGATACAGTTGAACAATTATTACAAAGATATATTGTTTGTATGTATTATACAGTTGATTGTGTATGACTAGAATGTCATAAATGCCTGACTAGGGTGTTACAAGGGCATGACTGGGTTGTTAGATGAAGACATTATAAATTAAGGTGTGATAGATACAATAGAACAATTATTACAAAGATATGATGTCTGTATGTATTATAAAGTTTATTGTGTATGACTAGGATGTCACAAATGCCAGACTAGGGTGTTACAAGAGCATGACTGGGGTGTTAGATGAAGACATTATAAATTAAGGTGTGATAGATACAATAGAACAATTATTACAAAGATATGATGTCTGTATGTATTATAAAGTTTATTGTGTATGGCTGGGATGTCAGAAATGCCAGACAAGGGGTTACAAGGGCATGAATGGGGTGTTAGATGAAGACATTATAAATGAAGGTGTGATAGATACAAAGAACAATTATTACAAAGATATGAAGTATGTATGTATTATATAGTTCATTGTGTATGACTAACTAGGGTGCTATGAGGGTATGACTGGGGTGTTAGATGTAGACCTTATATATGAAGGTGTGATAGATACAATAGAACACTTATTACAAAGATATGATGTCTGTATGAATTATAAAGTTGATTGTGTATGACTAGGATGTCACAGATACCAGACTAGGATGTTACAAGGGCATGACTGGGGTGTTAGATGAAGGTGTGATAGATACAATAGAACAATTATTACAAAGATATGTTGTCTCTATGCATGCTATGTATTGTATAGTTGATTGTGTATGACTAAGATGTCCCAACTGCCTGACTAGGGTGCTATGAGGGCATGACTGGGGTGTTAGATGTAGACCTTATACACGTAGGGGTGATAGATACAGTAGAACAATCATTACAAAGATATGTTGTCTGTTTTTATTATATAGTTGATGGTGTATGACTAGAATGTCATAAATGCCAGACTGGGGTGTTACAAGGGCATGACATGGGTGTTAGATAGGACATTATAAATGAAGGTGTGATAGATACAATAGAACAATTATTACAAAGATATGATGTCTGTACGTATTATATAGTGGATTGAGTATGGCTAGGATGTCACAAATGCCAGACAAGGGGGTTACAAGGGCATGAATGGGGTGTTAGATGAAGACATTATAAATGAAGGTGTGATAGATACAGAAGAACAATTATTACAAAGATATGTTGTCTGTTTGTATTATATAGTTGATTGTGTATGACTAGAATGTTACAAATGCCTGACTAGGGTGTTGCAAGGACATGACATGGGTGTTAGATATGACATTATATATAAAGGTGTGATAGATACAATGGAGCATTTATTATAAAGATATGATGTCTGTACGTATTATAAAGTTAATTGTGTATGACTAGGATGTCACAAATGCCAGACTAGGGTGTTACAAGGGCATGACTAGGATGTTAGATGAAGACATTATAAATGAAGGTGTGATAGATACAATAGAGCAATTATTACAAAGATATGATGTCTGTATGTATTATAAAGTTGATTGTGTACGACTAGGATGTCACAAATGCCAGACTAGGATGTTACAAGGGCATGACTGGGGTGTTAGATGAAGACATTATACATGAAGGTGTGATAGATACAATAGAACAATTATTACGAAGATATGATGTCTGTACGTATGGTATAGTTGATTGTGTATGACTAGGATGTCCCAACTGCCTGACTAGGGTGATATGAGGGCATGACTGGGGTGTTAGATGTAGATCTTATAGATGTAGGAGTGATAGATACAGTAGAACAATTATTACAAAGATGTGATGTCTGTACGAATTATAAAGTTGATTGTGTATGACTAGGATGTCACAAATGCCAGACTAGGGTGTTAATAGGGCATGACATGAGTGTTAGATAGGACATTATATATAAAGGTGTGATAGATACAATAGAGCATTTATTATAAAGATATGAGGTCTGTACGTATTATAAAGTTGATTGTCTAGACTAGGATGTCACAAATGCCAGACTAGGGTGTTACAAGGGCATCACTGGGGTGTTAAATGAAGACATTAAAAATGAAGGTGTGATAGATACAATAGAACAATTATTACAAAGATATGATGTCTGTATGTATTGTATAGTTCATTGTGTATGACTAGGATGTCCCAAATGCCTAACTAGGGTGCTATGAGGGCATGACTGGGGTGTTAGATGTAGACATTATACATGTAGGTGTGATAGATACAGTAGAACAATTGTTACAAAGATATGATGTCTGTATGTATTATAAAGTTGATTGTGTATGGCTAGGATGTCACAAATGCCAGACAAGGGTGTTACAAGGGCATGACTGGGGTGTTAGATGAAGACATTATACATGAAGGTGTGATAGATACAATAGAACAATTATTACGAAGATATGATGTCTGTACGTATGGTATAGTTGATTGTGTATGACTAGGATGTCCCAACTGCCTGACTAGGGTGATATGAGGGCATGACTGGGGTGTTAGATGTAGATCTTATAGATGTAGGAGTGATAGATACAGTAGAACAATTATTACAAAGATGTGATGTCTGTACGAATTATAAAGTTGATTGTGTATGACTAGGATGTCACAAATGCCAGACTAGGGTGTTAATAGGGCATGACATGAGTGTTAGATAGGACATTATATATAAAGGTGTGATAGATACAATAGAGCATTTATTATAAAGATATGATGTCTGTACGTATTATAAAGTTGATTGTCTAGACTAGGATGTCACAAATGCCAGACTAGGGTGTTACAAGGGCATCACTGGGGTGTTAAATGAAGACATTAAAAATGAAGGTGTGATAGATACAATAGAACAATTATTACAAAGATATGATGTCTGTATGTATTGTATAGTTCATTGTGTATGACTAGGATGTCCCAAATGCCTAACTAGGGTGCTATGAGGGCATGACTGGGGTGTTAGATGTAGACATTATACATGTAGGTGTGATAGATACAGTAGAACAATTGTTACAAAGATATGATGTCTGTATGTATTATAAAGTTGATTGTGTATGGCTAGGATGTCACAAATGCCAGACAAGGGTGTTACAAGGGCATGACTGGGGTGTTAGATGAAGACATTATAAATGAAGGTGTGATAGATACAATAGAACAATTATTACAAAGATATGTTGTCTGTACGTATGGTATAGTTGATTGTGTATGACTAGGATGTCCCAACTGCCTGACTAGGGTGCTATGAGGGCATGACTGGGGTGTTAGATGTAGACCTTATACATGTAGGTGTGATAGATACAGTAGAACAATTATTACAAAGATATGTTGTCTGTATGTATTATATAGTTGATTGTGTATGACTAGAATGTCATAAATGCCAGACTAGGGTGTTAAAAGGTCATGACGTGTGTGTTAGATAGGACATTATATATAAAGGTGTGATAGATACAATTGAGCATTTATTATAAAGATATGATGTCTGTACGTATTATAAAGTTGATTGTGTATGACTAGGATGTCACAAATGCCAGACTAGGGTGTTACAAGGGCATGACATGGGTGTTAGATAGGACATTATATATAAACGGGTGATAGATACAATAGAACATTTATTACAAAGATATCATGTCTGTACGTATTATAAAGTTGATTGTGTATGACTAGGATGTCACAAATGCCAGACTAGGGTGTTACAAGGGCTTGACTAAGGTATTAGATGAAGACATTAAAAATGAAGGTGTGATAGATACAATAGAACAATTATTACAAAGATATGATGTCTGTATGTATTGTATAGTTCATTGTGTATGACTAGGATGTCCCAAATGCCTAACTAGGGTGCTATGAGGGCATGACTGGGGTGTTAGATGTAGACCTTATACATGTAGGTGTGATAGATACAGTAGAACAATTATTACAAAGATATGATGTCTGCATGTATTATAAAGTTGATTGTGTATGGCTAGGATGTCACAAATGCCAGACAAGGGTGTTACAAGGGCATGACTTGGGTGTTAGATGAAGACATTATAAATGAAGGTGTGATAGATACAATAGAACAATTATTACAAAGATATGTTGTCTGGACGTATGGTATAGTTGATTGTGTATGACTAGGATGTCACAAATGCCAGACTAGGGTGTTAATAGGGCATGACATGAGTGTTAGATAGGACATTATATATAAAGGTGTGATAGATACAATAGAGCATTTATTATAAAGATATGAGGTCTGTACGTATTATAAAGTTGATTGTCTAGACTAGGATGTCACAAATGCCAGACTAGGGTGTTACAAGGGCATCACTGGGGTGTTAAATGAAGACATTAAAAATGTAGGTGTGATAGATACAATAGAACAATTATTACAAAGATATGATGTCTGTATGTATTGTATAGTTCATTGTGTATGACTAGGATGTCCCAAATGCCTAACTAGGGTGCTATGAGGGCATGACTAGGGTGTTAGATGTAGACATTATACATGTAGGTGTGATAGATACAGTAGAACAATTGTTACAAAGATATGATGTCTGTATGTATTATAAAGTTGATTGTGTATGGCTAGGATGTCACAAATGCCAGACAAGGGTGTTACAAGGGCATGACTGGGGTGTTAGATGAAGACATTATAAATGAAGGTGTGATAGATACAATAGAACAATTATTACAAAGATATGTTGTCTGTACGTATGGTATAGTTGATTGTGTATGACTAGGATGTCCCAACTGCCTGACTAGGGTGCTATGAGGGCATGACTGGGGTGTTAGATGTAGACCTTATACATGTAGGTGTGATAGATACAGTAGAACAATTATTACAAAGATATGTTGTCTGTATGTATTATATAGTTGATTGTGTATGACTAGAATGTCATAAATGCCAGACTAGGGTGTTACAAGGTCATGACGTGTGTGTTAGATAGGACATTATATATAAAGGTGTGATAGATACAATTGAGCATTCATTATAAAGATATGATGTCTGTACGTATTATAAAGTTGATTGTGTATGACTAGGATGTCACAAATGCCAGACTAGGGTGTTACAAGGGCATGACATGGGTGTTAGATAGGACATTATATATAAACGGGTGATAGATACAATAGAACATTTATTACAAAGATATCATGTCTGTACGTATTATAAAGTTGATTGTGTATGACTAGGATGTCACAAATGCCAGACTAGGGTGTTACAAGGGCTTGACTAAGGTATTTGATGAAGACATTAAAAATGAAGGTGTGATAGATACAATAGAACAATTATTACAAAGATATGATGTCTGTATGTATTGTATAGTTCATTGTGTATGAATAGGATGTCCCAAATGCCTAACTAGGGTGCTATGAGGGCATGACTGGGGTGTTAGATGTAGACCTTATACATGTAGGTGTGATAGATACAGTAGAACAATTGTTACAAAGATATGATGTCTGTATGTATTATATAGTTGATTGTGTATGACTAGAATGTCATAAATGCCTGACTAGAGTGTTACAAGGGCATGACATGGGTGTTAGATAGGACATTATATATAAAGGTGTGATAGATACAATAGAGCATTTTTTATAAAGATATGATGTCTGTACGTATTATAAAGTTGATTGTGTATGACTAGGATGTCACAAATGCCAGACTAGGGTGTTACAAGGGCATGACATGGGTGTTAGATAGGACATTATATATAAACGGGTGATAGATACAATAGAACATTTATTACAAAGATATCATGTCTGTACGTATTATAAAGTTGATTGTGTATGACTAGGATGTCACAAATGCCAGACTAGGGTGTTACAAGGGCTTGACTGGGATGTTAGATGAAGACATTAAAAAAGAAGGTGTGATAGATACAATAGAACAATTATTACAAAGATATGATGTATGTGCGTATGGTATAGTTGATTGTGTATGACTAGGATGTCCCAACTGCCTGACTAGGGTGCTATGAGGGCATGACTGGGGTGTCAGATGTTAACCTTATACATGTAGGTGTGATAGATACAGTAGAACAATTTTTACAAAGATATGTTGTCTGTATGTATTATATAGTTGATTGTGTATGACTAGGATGTCCCAACTGCCTGACTAGGGTGCTATGAGGGCATGAATGGGGTGTTAGATGCAGATCTTATACATGTAGGTGTGATAGATACAGTAGAGCAATTATTACAAAGATATGTTGTCTGTATGTATTATATAGTTGATTGTGTATGACTAGAATGTCATAAATGCCTGACTAGGGTGTTACAAGGGCATGACATGGGTGTTAGATAGGACATTATATATAAAGGTGTGATAGATACAATATTTTTAGATTATTCTATTTTTAGAACAACCAATACATTTATAAATTCCGTATAAGTCATCATTTCACCAAAGTAGGCACGGGGTTTAAGTATGCATTTCGCTGCATACATAAACTTTAACGATATATTTTTCTATGAAAAAAACTTATTTGTTCATTAAATTATGGTATTATCCTTAAAGGCTTTTACATTATCTTTCAGATGCACCAAAAATTAGCTCAATTGCGTTAATTTTTGTAAAATGCTGACACTTTGAAATTTGAAGATGTATATATGATGACCTATGCGCTTGCTTTAAACATATAACTTAAGAGTGCACAGTCTTTAATCATATATAATATATCTCAATTAAAGTGATATATATATTGCTTTTTATTTATGAAATAGATAAAGTGTAAAATACCTTTATTTTTGGTTAAATTATATAAAGCAACTTTCTTAGTTAAAAAAGATATATTTAATAAACCGATATATACGACTCGTTAAAAGGTCTTTTTTTCTAGCAATGAATCTCAATGTGTCATTTTCATCGTAGAGGCCTTGGATAACTTTAACATGTGCTTTTCAATAGAGTTCTTATATATATATTTAACTACTAGTATGCTGTATTCATTGTTGTAATGCACTGAAATATGGGCCTTTCCAAATTATTGTTATTGTGTTTGTGCCAATAAAATATTTGTATATTTGTATTTGTATATAAATAGGTGCTTTATTAAGCGTAAAACACGATAAACCACCATAAAAGCCTAGAAAAACCAACATAAAGGCAACTACCCATAAGAGTAAAAATCTTCCCCCAGCACCACCCAGGCATTTGTGTATATTACAGGTATAGCCCAAACAAATGCTTATAGTGTCTTTTACATGCCTGAATCTTTATTTATAATACAAAAATATGTGGACGTAGGCCAAATTTTTTTTAATCGACCCTACCCTCAATTTGGATAGCCAGACGCCAATATTGACCATACCAACCCCGGATCTTTTCACCCTAGTGACCAAACTGACCATATTATTGGTCTATACAAGGTGTCATTTTCATCATAAAGGCCTTGGCTAACATTAACATGTGTTTTCCAACATAAATAGGTGCTTCATTAAGCGGAAAACACGATAAATCATCATAAAAGCCTAGAAAACCAACATAAAGGCAACTACCCATAAGAGTGAACATCTTCCCCCAGCACCGCCCAGGCATACCATTGGTTATTTCGTGGCAGCCAGTTTTTATTATTGTCAGTGGAGGATGCCGGAGTGCCCAGAGAAAACCACCGACCTTTGATAGGAAAACTGACAATCCTAATCAATTAAGTAGGAAAGGTCCAGTGCCAAGTATTTCACGTATGATCAGGACGAAAGAGTACAATAGGTATATATCTGCATTGAAGGTCGGGATAATAGCATTATAACTGGGTACCTACCCCGGGTATCTACGGACACCCAATAAGTTGTTTCAGAGGTTATTCAAAATACACAGATTTGTATGGTAATCTCAAAGCATTAGGCATTAGATTTCACGTCTCCTAGCTTTCTGAATTCAATCATCACACACAGTCAAATTGACCACCCGCTCTAGCAATGGTTTGACTGCCGGTAAAAAACGGAAATTGTCACATTTCTATACCTCACTCACCATTGCAGTTTAAATTTGTTTACGAACAACATATACAAAAAGCGAATCTATAGCATGTAGCCATATGCGATCATGTCTTTTCAAAGGACACGGTAGATAAAAAGGCAGCAAAAATCATTGATGTATAGGGTATATAACTGGTAATCACAACATCAGATCACAACAAAGGTAGGCAGAGATCAGACATTGATGTATAGGGTATATAACTGGTAAATCACAATATCAGATCACACAAAGGTATTGAAACATGTTAAAACAAATTGTAATTTAAATAAAAGGTGGAAACTAAATATTGGAATTTCACCAAGGTACAGTGTTTCGATATATTTTTTTCTTCTTCATTGATTATATTTATTAATCAATTCATTAGTACCCTTTTAGCTCTACGTTACTTGTGACGTCATTCCTGGCTTTGTTGTGAGTATATCAGCACTGTTTCAATTCTTTATCTTCCCATACAAATTATTGTGGTAAGAAAAGTTAAAAAGGATAAAAACGTGTTTGAAAACGTACTATTTGTTTTATATCCAGAGGAGCAGATCAGTGGCAAACATTTCACCAGGAATTGTAATAAGAAGGAACATCAAGACTTCTATCAGCCTATTTTCAGGCTTTTCAGAAGAAGAGGCAAAAGACTTGGCTGAAGATTTCAGCAACATTGTTGAAAAAAGCGATGTCTTTACTAGGCTTAGTAAAATTTCCTCATCAAAAAGAGAAGCTAATGAAGTTCGGTAAGCTATTAAATTTTACAAGCCCCTCCTCTTTGGTAATAATTCTAGATAAAAAAAAGTTGTAAACTGCATAAAGTATGCAATGAAAATAGTTAAAAGCTGCCAAGAAAATAAAGGTTGTGTATTTTTGAGTATGATGAAGGAATAACCATTTGCTTTTCAGAGGTCAAGGTTATTTTGGAAATTTTTATGATATATTTGTTTGGCAATAACTTGAATCAAATAACTGTGGAAAGATAGGATGAACATTCATAACTAATCCGACAAATTTCAGATTAAATCAGGATATGGTAATAAAAAAACATAATAAAGTGAAAAATGATCATATTTAACTTAACCACAACCAAAATATATTCTCTACAATTATTATATAACAGAAATTTAAATCAATTAAAAACAACATAATTGTGTGAAAAAAGGAAATTTTAGGCAACAAGACTGACTTATAATTTCCCTTCCATCTTTATTCTACTTAATCGTTAGTTTTCTATTTGTTGTTGATTACTTGTTGCATTTGAATTGCAATATGCAATACTGTACTCAAATATGCATGTATACTATTACAAAAGGAGTGATTACTTTAATTCAAAATCCATGACCCAAATATTTTTACAGTTCAGATTCACACCCCCTACTTGCTATTTGAGGTATAAAACATGAAGAAACAAATTTGGAAAGGGTATAAAAATATAGCAAGTAACACACTGTTCACACTACATGCACCATAGGTACTATATTCGTAGACAATGAAAATCAATGGACGATAAATGTGTCCCCTGACCAAAATTGACTGAGGTTACCTCTGGTCACCTTACACCGCTCTTCATATGTTGACTTAGGTTACCTCTGCTCACCTTGGACACATATTGACCATGTTTACCTCTGGTCCAGTTACAATGATGCTCTGATCACATAACAAACTCATTTAATTTGGTTACCTCTGGTCACCTTGTACATATATTCACTATGTTGACCTCTGGTCACCTTATATTAATGCTCACATAACACAATCATTCACTTTGGTTACTTCTGGTCACCAAACACATATATTGACGATGGATACCTCTGGTCGCCCTAAACCGCTATTCATATATTAACTTCGGTTAATGTTTGTAGATAAGAATGGTCAGTACTTGTGGTACAGTTAATGTGTACGTCAAGAAGACAAAGCATTTTCAAAGTTTTAATGGTTGCATACATTAGTACTCACGAGGGTTGGATGTTTGAAGATCATATTGGTCAACACTTGAGGGACCAATGTAACTTACATACGCCCAATTCTGATGTACTCTGATGGATGTAACATAGGAGGGTGTAATACGCATAATACCATAGGTACTCTGATGGATGTAACAAAGGAGGGTGTAATACATATAATACCATAGGTACTCTGATGGATGTAACATAGGAGAGTGTAATACGCATAATACCATAGGTACTCTGATGGATGTAAAATATGAGAGTGTAATACGCATAATACCATAGGTACTCTGATGGATGTAACATAGGAGAGTGTAATACGCATAATACCATAGGTACTCTGATGGATGTAACATAGGAGAGTGTAATACGCATAATACCATAGGTACTCTGATGGATGTAACATAGGAGAGTGTAGTATGCATAATACCATAGGTACTCTGATGGATGTAACATAGGAGAGTGTAGTACACATAATACCATAGGTACTCTGATCGATGTAACATAGGAGAGTGTAATATACATAATACCATAGGCACTCTGATGGATGTAACATAGGAGGGTATACTACACATAATACCAAAGGTACTTTGATGGATGTAACATAGGAGGGTGTAATACACATAGGAGAGTGTAATACGCATAATACCATAGGTACTCTGATGGATGTAACATAGGAGAGTGTAGTACACATAATACCATAGGTACTCTGATGGATGTAACATAGGAGAGTGTAATATACATAATACCATAGGTACTCTGATGGATGTAACATAGGAGGGTATACTACACATAATACCAAAGGTACTTTGATGGATGTAACATAGGAGGGTGTAATACACATAATACCATATGTACTCTGATGGATGTAACATAGGAGGGTGTAATACACATAATACCATAGGTACTCTGATGGATGTAACATAGGAGAGTGTAATACACATAATACCATAGGTACTCTGATGAATGTAACATAGGAGGGTGTAATACACATAATACCAAAGGTTCTCTGATGGATGTAACATAGGAGGGTGCAATACACATAATACCATAGGTACTCTGATGGATGTAACATAAGAGGGTGTAATACGCATAATACCATAAGAACTTTGATGGATATAACATAGGAGGGTGTAATACACATTATACCATAGGTACTGTGATGGATGTAACATAGGAGGGAATCTCAAAAGATTGACACAATGGAGAAGCCAGTTAAAAGTTACATGTATGACAAAGGTTGTGCTATCAGTGGTGTTGTTTCATTTATCAGCGCTAATCCGTATATGGCGTATCCAGAAATTTTCATAAGTGGGGGCCCACTGACTGACCTAAGAGGGGGCCCGCTCTAGTCACGCTTCAGTGATTCCCTATATAAGCAACCAATTTTTTCCCAAAAAGGGGGGGGGGGCCGGGCCCCCTGCCCCCCCCTAAATCCGCCTCTGAAATTGAATAATTTGTGTCCGATTCCGAAAACCCGAATATAAAGAAACGAAATGTTGAGTTATATCCAGGAGGAATAGTTTAAAAGGAAGGATGACAAGTTATAGAAATTAAGGTTGAGACAGAACAACAAAAATTACCATTATATTTATATATTTGAATAAAAAAAAATAATCAGTGTCGAAATTTTAGTGAGGCAATTTCCTCACTTGCCTCAAGGGTAGCTACGGCCTTGCGGTAATATAGTGCATTTGTTCTTTGTCACAAATTACTCCATATAGTGAATATAGTTTATTCATATTTTATTATGGGGCCGCATCGACTTGGGGCCGGATCGACGTGGGCCGGATCGACTTGGGCCGGATCGACTTATAATAACAATCTGTGAACTTTATATCGTGTGAGACAATAGTTTAGACAAAGGAACGTTTAGTGATATATTTGATTCTTTTTCCGAACACCACCACCAATCTTTTCATTTGGTAACCTTATACCTGTTTACGACAGGGTGCTCCGAAGTCAACGGAGGAATTTACCAGCACAACAACAACAACAATAATGGCTGTTGACAATTATCACTCACTTATTTAAAGTTTATTTTAGATTTTAGCAAGTGTATATATATTCACGGAGTGTGTACATACTTAAAGACTTTTATCCATATTACCCTCAAAAGAGGGGTGTTCCTAACATAGGAAGCTCATACGAAGAAAAGAAGGTAAATCAATAGAAAGTAGAATTGCGTATTTTTGGATTATTCTATTTTTAGAAAAACCAATACACAGAAAAGCACTATTTATAAATGTTGTTTCTTGGTACCT